>NC_034190.2:59319628-59450370 GCF_002021735.2 Oncorhynchus kisutch | reverse complement strand
CCATTTGACACTCACAAACCATTTTTTGTTTATTGGGTCTATTGCATGTCCTGTATTATACCACTACGAGATGCTTGAGTTATAACTGTTCTGTCTCACTAGTCACAGTAATGACCTCCTGCCCTGCCTTGAGAGGAGGCTTTCCTCACATTAATTAATCCACCCCCCCACTGTGCTTGTTTTGTGTCGTCGATGTTTTGCAGAATGGAGAATGGTTCCCAGACTTCCAGCAGACTCCATAGCGGGCATACGGAAAAGATATTAAGATGGGGGGACGGCACAAGAATTTGGCTCCATCTGCTCCCTCAGAGTGGGTGCTGTGGTGATTTGCTCTACTGTGCTGTTATAGTCTCCCAACTTCTCAGCAAGGGATCTACCACCAGCCCAGAACAAAGGGCAGATAGATGAGGGCACAGAGGTAAGAGAGGTAAGAGAGAGGAGGAGAGAGAAGATGAGACGGTGTGATGTGTCAGTCTCATCAGTCTGCATGTCAGTTTGTTGTGAAGGTCAACAGACCCCCTTTGCTGTAAGTATCCTATGTATGATCGATGGGTTTTTCTATCCTTAATAGATGGCTTGTTCAGGCAAATGCGATTGGGGAAAGCTACAAGGATTCACACTGTCTTGTGAAATGTCAGTTTTGTATTTATTCCCCCAGATATTGCTCACTGGGTTGTATGTGGAGCAAATGCTGACACAGGCATTTCTATCCAATTCTTTTCCATTCTCCAGAAAGTGCGCCAGGCAAGGATTCGAATGGCTAAAAAGGGGCCACCAATGCATTCTTGCAGCACAAAGAGGATGGGGGATTGCAGGTAAGCAATACACATGAGCAAATGTTTCCTTATGCTCATATAGAGAATCATAGTTATTTCACTGGTGTATGTTTGGATTTCACATGTACAGCATACAGTATTTCACCTAAAGTATGTTTAAATATATATAGTAGTAGACACTCATCAGGGTTTGAGCAAAGTAGGGAAGAGTCCATGGAAAAAGGGTGAATTCCTACTTTAATGCTTTTAGCAGAGGTTCTGGACTGATAAGATAAAGCATTTGGAGTTCAGCTTCGTGACAAAACAAAATGGCACTAAAGCTTTTCTCTTTTCTGGAGATAGTTTTGTTGCCATGGCATCATTAATTGTTCCTTTAACTGTAGCTTATTCTTGGCCAATAATAACTGGATTTACTTCAGAATCAGACAGATTGCTGTTCTCTCTTTCTTTCTCCCCCCCTATCTCCTCTCTCTCTCCCCCTCTCTCTCTCTCTCTCTCTCTCTCTCTCTCTCTCTCTCTCTCTCTCTCTCCTCTCTCTCTCTCTCTCGCTCTCTCTCTCTCTCTCTCTCTCTCTCTCTCTCTCTCTCTCTCTCTCTCTCTCTCTCTCTCCCCCCCTCTCTCTTTCTCTCTCTCTCCTCTCTCTCTCTCTCTCTCTCCCTCTCTCTCTCTCTCCCTCTCTCTCTCTCTCCTACTCTCTCTCTCTCTCTCCCTCTCTCTCTCTCTCTCTTTCTCTCTCTCCCCTCTCTCTTTCTCTTTCTCTCTCTCTCTCTCTCTCTCTCCCTCTCTCTCTCTCTCTCTCCCTCTCTCTCTCTCTCCCCTCTCTCTCTCTCTCCTACTCTCTCTCTCTCTCTCCCTCTCTCTCTCTCTCTCTTTCTCTCTCTCCCCTCTCTCTTTCTCTTTCTCTCTCTCTCTCTCTCTCTCTCTCTCTCTCTCTCTCTCTCTCTCTCTCTCTCTCTCTCTCTCTCTCTCTCTCTCTCTCTCTCTCTCTCTCTCTCTCTCTCTCTCTCTCTCTCTCTCTCTCTATCTCAATTCTGGAACACCTCCCCGACACCAACACTTTCTGCTGTAGTTTCACCTACCTAATCTTTACTTTACTGACTTTATTGTCCCCATGGGGAAATGCTGTTGCAGTGTCATGTACACGTTTAAAGAGGTGTTTAATTACAAAACAAATTGACAATACAACTTTCATAACAGTTACAAACCAATAAAAAGAGACTAGCCTGCTGGCCTTACCTGCATAATAATCTCATGTCATTATGATTGCCAATTTGAAAAACATATATATATACATTTAAAAGAAAGATGAATTAAGCTGCTGGCCGGGAACATCAAGCACATTGTAAGAATCAGTCAGCTTCAGTTTCAATGACATTTAAAATAACCGAAAGCCACGTTGACAGTCATTAATATTTAATCCCAAACTTTCCTTTGATTAAATCTATCAGTCAGCACCAATAGTCCTGTAATAATGAAGGATGACTTGCTACACCAAATATCTATTATTTTTCCCTCAGAATCAATCTCATTCACAGTATGCAAATGAATTGTTTCAACCAATGATCCTACACCCTTAGAAAAAAAGGTGCTATCTAAAAACAAAAGGGATCTTCGGTTGTCCCCATAGGAGAACCTTTGAATAACCCCTTTTGGTTCCAGGTATAACCCTTTTGGGTTCCATGTAGAACCCTTTCCCCAGAGGGTTCTACATGGAACCCAAAAGAGTTCTGTCTGCATTCAAAAAGGGTTTTCCTATGGGGACAGCCGCAGAACCCATTTGGAAGCCTTTTTTCTAAGAATGTATTGAGAGATGAGGGAGTCAATGAGTCAGAGAACAGAAAGCAGAGGTTGTAGACAGGCGGTTTATGGACACACATAGGTAATGGTGTTGGTAACAGGGGCCACAAAATAGTTACTAGAGGATGAGTAGCAATTCACTAGTCTCCTGATTCACCATCCATCCTGAGCTGTTCATCTTTAAAGCAGTGAAAAAATGTTTTGCCTCAGTTGTATTACCTCAGACTTCACCTAAATAAACATTCTAACATAGCGTATCTACAGGTAACTGCCAAAATAATGGAAACACTTCAGTAAATATGGGATACAAAGTAAGATTCAAAGCAGGTGGTTCCACACAGGTGTGGTTCCTGAGTTGATTAAGCAATTAAAATCCCATCATGCTTAGGGTAAAAATGCTGGGAAGGGCATTATTTTGGCTACCATAGCTATGCCCCCATAAGATGGCAATTTCGCCATCAGCAGTGGTCACTGAATGGTTTGATGAGCATTAAAATTATGTAAACCATATGCCATGGCCGTCTCAGTCACCAGATCTCAACCCAAGTGAACACTTATGGGAGATTCTGGTCTTCGCCTGAGACACCATTTTCCACCACCATCAACAAAACACCAAATTATGGAATTTTTTGTTGAAGAATGGTGTTGCATCCTTTCAATAGATTTCCAGACACTTGTAGAATCTATGCCAAGGTGCATTGAAGCTGTTCTGCCTTGTGGTGACCTAACACCCTATTAAGACACTTTATGTTGGCGTTTCCTTTATTTTGGCAATTACTTGTACTTTTGTATCTCTTGTAAGGTTTAAGTGCCTTTGAATGGGGTATGGTAGTAGGTGTCGGCGCACCGGTTTGAGTGTGTCAAGAACTGCAACACTACTGGGTTTTTCCACACGCAACAGTTTCCCGTGTGTATCAAGAATGGTCCACCACCCAAAGGACATCTGGCCAACTTGACACAGCTGTGGGAAGCATTGGAGTCAACATGGGCCAGCATCCCTGTTGAATGCTTTCGACACCTTGTAGAGTCCATGCCCCGGTGAATTGAGGCTGTTCTGGAGCCAAAAGGGGCTCCAACTCAATATTAGGAAGGTGTTGCTAATGTTTTGTACACTCATATATATATATTGTCCGTATCCTATTTTGAAATGCCCTGTCCTATAGGGAATCTAGGCATTAGGTAACTATTCGAATGTTATCATCATTGCACGTAACATGCAATAACCTCCTCACAGAGGTTTTACTCCATGTAATCATCAGTGCTTGACTTGGACTGACATTTTTTCATTTTAGCTAATTAGCCACTTTTCAAAGACTTACTACTTTTTAGCTACTTTTGCAACTACGTAGCATGTTAGCTAAACCTTCCCCTAACCCTAACCTTAACCCTTTTAGCTAACCCTTCCCCTAACCATAAGCTTAACCCTTTAACCTAACTCCTAACCTTAACCCGTAACCCATAACCCTAACCCCTAGCCTAGCTAACGTTAGCCATCTTGCTAACGTTAGCCACTTAACTAGAATTCGTAACATATAATATACACTTTGCAAATTTGTAACATACTGTATAGTATGTTTTGCCAATTCATAACATATAATATGAATTGTAATTCGTAACATATCATACGGAATGGGTAATGGATATCCACAAATTAATTACATACCATATGAAACGTAACATATCATACTAAATGGAGAGTCTCAGATTTACATACAGAATAATACTAAATGCTCTGTGACCAGGTTGACATACAGTACTATGTGCATGGCAGACTAGTGTAGTTAGTAACTGTGTGTTATATCATACACTCTATGATGCCAAATATGATTGAAGACAGCAATGCAACTGGAAGTATCTCCAGTAACATTCCTTAATAGCCGTAGCCAGTGCAGGGAATTAAAGAAGGGCTCCCTCCCAGACATATTTCAGTATACTAATCTTGCTTCACCAAAGGAGGAGAGAGGGATATAAGAAGATGCCCATTCTGCTGATGTAACGAGTGGAGGTGGGAGAGGAGGAGGAGGAGGAGGCACAGATGGGGAGGGATTGAATTCTCATCTTTACTATGCACCAGGTTGATTCCAGAGTAGTCTTTATTTCTTCTCAGCAGCTGAAAGCTACTATAATCCAATATTTACAATCCCAGAGTGAGAGGGTATTTTTTTCAGCACAGATCTATAAACCCATTACTAACAGGACTGCAGAGCTATTTATAAACCTAGAGGGGTTGTTTTTTCTCCCAGGTCTATCACAGCGTTGTATATTTTCCTGGTCCTCTTAGTCTTGCCTGCAGTATAGTCTCTATACCAGAGTCCCCCCCACAAACACCTATAGAACCATCTCCCCAATTTGACACCTCACTGTTTCCCGTAACATGGATCTTTAAAAAACATTAGCATAAAGAATGCATGGCTTCCAGCCATAACCAAACTTAATCTATGAATCATGATTTGCAATGCTATCTCCCACAGTATTTCTATTTACAGTATGTTCCTCTTTTGATAAATTAGGACAAATATAGCCAATTCTGTCATATATTGCAAAACAAATAACCTAGGATTGAACTCTATCATGAGGACTGCATAATCCTATTCCAAATGACCGTGATTAACATTAATTTTAATCTACTGTATGAGGGATAGCTAGCAGTCTGTTTTCTACTTGATGTGATGTAATGTAATGTAATGCAAAACATTCTCTCAGATTTCCAATAGCTAACATGAAATGTTCAACCACTCATGCAATGTCACCGCAGTGCAGTGTTTTGTGCTGTTGTACACAGCAACATATAGACTGGTGCAGAACAGCAAAACCATCAACTAAAGAACACACTACTCACTTAATCCATCTCCTCTGTTATTCAGTGACCCAATAGAGCACGACCTCCAAAGGGCCAAAGCTAATTGTTTTTATTTCTACTTAGGGACGATCTTATCGGACATGTCTGTAGTGAATCAAACAGATGTCCCTTAGCCCGCTGACACTGCAGCAGGTCTCCAGACTGTGACTAACATAGCTGTTTCCCTCCCTCCCTCCCTCCCTCCCTCCCTCCCTCCCTCCCTCCCTCCCTCCCTCCCTCCCTCCCTCCCTCCCTCCCTCCCTCCCTCCCTCCCTCCCTCCCTCCCTCCCTCCCTCCCTCCTTCCCTCCCTCCCTCCTTCCCTCCCTCCCTCCCTACCTCCCTCCCTCCCTCCCTCCCAGTCTGACACACTCTCTCTCAGTCTAACAGATAAGATGATCTCAATGTAGATGACTTTGACAGGCTGTTCGCCGTCTATTGCAATAATGATAGCGATCAACCACCTTGACCTAGAAATCTCAGCTTCACAGCCAGATGTTTAACAAATCACAAAAAAAATATGCTTTTTTAGGAAGCATCAGAGGGAGCATTGGTCCTCTGGGGTTCTGTGTGTCCGGGTGAACATCACTGGAGAGAGAGACCATGAACGGTCACTTACTGTACAATCAGACAGTCAAGGACAGTCACTCAGATGTATTTCCTTAGCCCTGTGGAGGCACACGGTCTACTCAGTAGTACTGTGTATGGTATTATTGTATCAGTAAGAACTCATTCTACATTGTTTGTCGGGCAAAATCAAATCTCACATGTGTTTACAATGTTAAGTTTGCTTATCACAGCAATACATTACCAGCTACTAATTCAACTATTAATGTCATTGTATTTTCACTTACAATATCTTTTCATGTGGGGCCATGTTGGGCTAAGTGATTTGCTCTCTTGCTGTGTCCCTCAGGATGGTGATGGTGACAGCACACCTCTTTGTGTGAAGAACAGGTCCGCCTTTGAGCACCAACATCATCACCTATTGCACTGCTTGGAGAAAACCACAGTGAGTGCTCCTTTTTTGCCTGTTAACTATCTCATGGATCATTTTGTCTGATATAACTTTTTATTCAAGGTGATCACTCACTTTGATGTACTTTATGCCCACTCAGCAGTGTTACACTCATGATGTTTCACACTTTCAGCAGTTATGAGCAGCGATCACAGAATTACAAAAACTTTATTGTCCACGCAATGTGGAAATTTGTCTTTGGGCTTCACCACTTAAAAACAGACATTAAACACCATCAGGAGAACATCATCCTGGAGCTATAGCATGCAGAAACCTACAGCTAGTTCAAAGCTGTCAGGCTGATGTCTTTCTTTCTTTACTTAACCAGGAGAATCCCATTGAGACACAGAGTCTCTTTTACAAGGGTGATCTGGCCAAGAAGGCAGCAGTAGTCAATACATTATCAAAATGTACAGCAAAGTAACACAATCCAGCCTGCAGGAAACATTTACACTCCTCCTGAACATCTTTGCCCCAGAAACTCACTGAGGGACATGATAGACATTTTTATTTCTTGTATGTTTCGACAGAATCACGAGTTCACCGATGAAGTCACCTACAGCGAGGTGTGTGTGACCGACTCAGTGGGCTTCCGCACCAGCCGCAGCACTTCGCTGTCCAGCCAGCAGGGGGCCACCACAACCTGCTGCTCCCGCCGGGCCAAGAGGAGGGCCTTCCGCCTTGCCAACTCCACTGTCTCTGTCAGCCGGGGCAGTGTGCAGGAGCTGGACACGCTGCACGTCACCAAGACTCCTGCTGGTACCCAGTACCCACAGAGGTACTGTACCGCACACACCATCCACCTGATCCAAGGAGCCCACCCCTCCCTTTCTATCTTTGCCCCACCACTAAATCACCTGTAGAGGCTGTTGATGTTTTAGTATATATTACTCTGGCTGATTCATTGAAAATAACCTTCTGCTGATCCTGAATTACGAGCTGAGGCAAAGTTGTTCAAGCTCTGCTGCCTCTAACTATTTTGATGCTGTTGATGTTTGTCAAAACAACCTCCGTGGGTTTAATGATAAATGTACCAGAAGCCTAAAACCATGCAAAAAAATGTTTTACATTTGTCACTGTAGCATGACTAATGATAGTTTATTGTTTAGAGAAAGAGTTGATCATGGTGAGATTGCACTTGCATTTTTATACATAGTTGTTGTAGATGGATGTATCACTTTACAGAGAGTGGAAGAACAAATGACCTGTCTAGAATACACTCATCTACTTACAATGATTACACATAAGTCCACACACAATTAACAAGTTGGACTATTAAAAGGAATATTGGTGTGCATTGTCTAACTTTATCTATGTGTGTGTGTCTGAGCAGTCGCTCCAGTCTAAATGCCAGGACTGAAAACCTGAAGCTGAACTGTGATGACTACACGGCAGCCATCATCAGTATCCCCACTCCCCCAGCCAACACTCCTGATGAGAGCCTACCTAACTCCCCCGCCATCCCTGGCATCCTACGCAACTCTCGCTCCAGTACCTTCAACACCCAGGAAACTGTCAAGATCTCCTCTTTATAACCCCCTGAAGCACAGGACCTTGACCCATTGCACAAAAGAAGAGGAAAGGGGCCCATCAGAGAAGAACATGGAAAAGAAGGACATTCAAGGATGATACCACACACTCTTTGCAAATGCTTCACTCCAATACCAACGTAATGTCTACTGAATAGAGGTAGGGCTAGCGTGAATCTTTTTCATTTATTCATTCCTTTGATTTGAACCATCCATGTGACATGCTGGGGAAGTTACTGTTACCGGTTGACCTTTTGGTCCAGGGAGTTACGGGGGGTGGGGGAGTTAGTAAATTGAGTGAGTATCACAGAGACTCACGGAGACTGTGAGCTGAGCAGGAACAGATGACAGCGTGTGAAACAGGAATCTACATGCCTCTTGGACTCAGAGAACGGACACATATGGATGGTGTGGTTGGTAAGAGTGTTTTTCAACAATAATATACCCACCGTGGCATCGAAGGCCTTTTTACTTTTCAAGATATGCAACGTTAGAACAAGCAGGAAAAACGAATATTCAGTACATAATGTGTGTCAAAAAATATTGCAGGGAGAGATTATAAAGATTATGAATAATGACAAAATTATATTGATATATAAATACACCTTTAGAGAGAGAAATATTAGTTCTGCATTCTGCAATAGATTTCTTCACACAAACTCGGATGAAAATAAAGGAGTGATTGTTAGATGGTAGTGCATATGTAACATATTTTGTATCATACGTCTCTAAATCACATGCATCTTCAAACCTTACCAAAAAATGTCAGTGTAATGACGAGCTTAATACAGCGATGCATGTTCCTGTACAGTAGATGGTGGAGAATAGAACTGCTGATATTAGTGGTGTCAGATATGACGAGCTCATAGTTTTTTTTGCATGGTACCTTATTCTTTCCCGCAGAACAGTTAGTTTTATTTCTTTCTCCTGACAACATTGTGAAGTAATAATGATGTCACGTGCTGCACCAGAAGTGTACATTAGGTAAAAATAAATAAAAAATGAATGAAATAAAAATATTGAGGCATGTTCCTCGCCAGAATGCGAAGTGGGTGAGTATGATTGTGTGGTCTGTGTGTGGTAGGTTGGGAGGACTTGTGTTTATTGATCACAAATATGCATGGATACCGTTGTAGGTATTTTACCTGTTTCTTTTGGGAAATAAAATGTAGAGGAGGGATTCAACAGCATCCTTTGTCAATGAGAAAGAAATTCGGGAGAAGAGGTTACCAGTAAGAAAAGTTCACAGTTACCTTTCGTTGACTTCTCTTATTGTAATATTGTGTTACAGGGTTAAGTGTATGCAAGCCCGTTGATGGCTGTGACAAACAACGTTTTTTTGTTAAACATGCTAACATATCGGTGCTGCTACTGTACTTCATTGGACTTTACTGTTGTCATGGCTCCAGTTCTGTTTATGAGATCTGGTGTTTGCAATAACCGTTGTAATTATTTTACCGCAAACTTTGGCAAATCCTACTTTTTTTCTGGGATGATTATTATTTGCATAATATTGCAATGAAAGACTTCCCTGTAACTGTGCACTACAGCTGTTATAAAGTTACTTTAGTATTTATTCATATAATGCAGATAGAAGTAGAATGAGCACTATGTCGACCTCACACATACTTGCTGACATTCATTTCCAAACATATATAGCGATATGATTCACATTATTTACACAATGTCGTTTTCTCATGGAAGTGACAACAGATGAGTAAAGTCGTGTCATATGCTTTATACGTGTATGCTGTATGAATACAACAAACGTTTGATGGGAAGATTATATAGTAATTATAAGAAGCTTATACATACCACTCCTAATGAAGTGTTTACCTGACCCAATGATAAGTGACCGGATGTGTAGGCTCAGGAGAGGTGGCGCCAGCCAGTACTCAGTCAGCGATAGAGATGCACTGATTCCCTAGAGGACGACGAGCGGAACAGATCAAAAGCACAGTTGTCTATATTCTATTCCACAAATAAAGCAATTAGAATTCAGACAATTGTGTTGCCTTTTATTTTCAGTCTCCCAAAAAGAGAAGGGATAGACGCTTTGTTCCGGTGCTTCTTCCCCTGAATAATGGTGGTGTTTTTCTATTTGATCCATAATCCCCTCTATGATAAGATTTCATTTGAGAAGTCACCAGTAGGGTAGGCTACAACGTATGATGTAAAATATCCCCTTTCACCTTTACACTCAAATAACTGTAGACAATGATGACATTACCTCAATGTTTTTATTTCTAATTGATTCATTTCAATTATCAACAGTCTGTTTTCATAGATAGTGCAGAATAAATAGATTGCGGTGAAAATCTCAAGTACGGTATGCTTAGTTTTAGCCCACTGTGTGATCTGACCATAACATGACCTGTGTTGAGTAACCCTGTCCATCTCTGTGTGTATGGACCGGAACAGTGTTCTGTCTCTGTATGTTTTATATGTCTGTCTTAATCCTCCTGACATTGAATCTGACCTTTGTAGTGGCACTAACCTGTGTAAAATGACATCATTAATCTGATTTGTGGTATTGACATCAGAGGGTAGCTAGCTAGAGAATGGCTGAATGGGATTTACGGCTTCACTCATATTGCACTTGCTCCACAGTATTAGCCCTCACAATAGCTAGAGTCTAAGCCTCAAGTTCTTATCCCTAAAGTCAGCCCTCGTTACATAAACATTTTAGCAGATGCAGAGCGATTTACTGAAGCAATCAGGATTATTGGCCCAACGCTCTTAACAACTAGACTCTCAGTGCCACCATATTTACTGTTGTGTCAGTATAGCCTATTTTATATGTCCTCATATTCCATATTACACCTAAACCTTTTGAATGAAGTAAATCAATAACAAACTAAAAAGACATGGAAAGATCGAGACGTATCACATATTTATTATAAGAGTTCATCTAAACTACAAGTTCAATTTATGGACTTACAATACCGACACCAACGTTCAAAAGTTTGGGGTCACATAGAAATGTCCTTGTTATTAAAAGAAAAACACCAGTCTCAATGTCAACAGTGAAAAGGCAGAGTCTAGGCAGAGTCGCAAAGAAAAAGCCATATCTCAGCCTGGCCAATAAAAATAAGAGATTAAGATGGGCAAAATAACAAAATAACTTTGGCTAGAAGGCTAGCATCCCGGAGTTGACTCTTCGCTGTTGACAAAGAGACTGTTGTTTTGTGGGTACTATTTAATGACGCTGCCAGTTGAGGACTTGTGAGGTGTCTGTTTGTCAAACTAGACACTCTAATGTACTTGTCCTCTTGTTCAGTTGTGCACCGGGGCCTCCCACTCCTCTTTTTATTATGGTTAGAGCCAGTTTGCCCTGTTCTGTGAAGGGAATTGTACACAGCGTTGTATGAGATCTTCAGTTTCTTGGCAATTTCTCGCATGGTATAGCATTTTCTCAGAACAGACTGACGAGTTTCAGAAGAAGGTCTTTGTTTCTGGCCATTTTGAGCCTGTAAACCAACCCACAAAAGCTGATGCTCCAGATACTCAACTAGTCTAAAGAAGGCCAGTTTTATTGCTTCTTTAATCAGAACAACAGTTTTCAGCTGTGCTAACTTAATTGCAAAAGGGTTTTCTAATGATCAATCGGCCTTTTAAAATGATAAACTTGGATTTTTATTTAACTAGGCAAATCAGTTAAGAACAAATTCTTATTTTCAATGATGGCCTAGGAACAGTGGGTTAACTGCCTGTTCAGGGGAAGAACGACAGATTTGTACCTTGTCAGCTCAGGGGTTTGAACCTGCAACCTTCCAGTTACTAATCCAACGCTCTAACCACTAGGCTACCCTGCCACCCCAATTAGCTAACACAACGTGCCATTGGAAGACAGGCGTGAAGGTTGTTGATAATGTGCCTCTGTACGCCTATGTAGATATTCCATAAAAAATCTGCCGTTTCCAGCTACACTAGTTATTTACAACATTAACAATGTCTACACTGTATTTCTGATCAATTTGATGTTATTTTAATGGACAAAAAATTTGCTTTTTTTTCAAAAAACAAGGACATTCCTAAGTGATCACAAAATGTTGAACGGTAGAGTATGTGAAATAAACTGTCAGTACGTCGGCTTACTAAGATGGAAGCTGTGCTTTCTGTTAGCAAAGATATCCCTCTGTGGTCTGTGTTTTCTCATCAAATGTAAGCAAACTGTTCATTGCACAAGAGCACGAAGATAATCATCCAAGTAGACGTCCAAGCATTTCTCTTACACACGTTGGCCACTATGTTACATCAAAAGTGAATAATGAATTAACGTACTCATGATGCATTCATTGAAATCATCAATCACCTGATTGCAAAAGGGGAAAGTTACAGAGTACATCTGTTCTTTAAAAGTACACTTGATGACTGATAGGCCTACCCATAATCTGATGACGTGTCCTCCCACTGGCCACACTGGTTGAATCAACGTGGTTTCCACGTCATTTCAATGAAATGACGTTGAACCAACATGGAATAGACATTGAATTGGCATCTGTGCACAGTGGGCCCCTCTTCGGAAAGGTCAAATTTCCCCTTCCAAATCAAATCAAATTGTATTTGTCACATGCGCCAAACATAACAGGTGTAGACTTTACCATGAAATGCTAAATTACAAGCACTTTCCCAACAATGCAGAGTTAAAAAGTAAGAACATTTGCACGCAAAAAAGGAAATAGTAACACAGTAAAATAACAATAACAAGGCTATATAAAAGGAGTACCGGTACTGAGTCAATGTGATGGGGGTACGAGGTAGTTGAGGTGATTGAGGTAATACACAGTGTATAAAACATTAGGAACACCTGCTCTTTCCATGACATAGACTGACAATGTGAATCCAGGTGAAAGTTATGATCCCTTATTGATATCACTTGTTAAATCCACTTCTATCAGTGTAGATGAAGGGGAGGAGACGGGTTAAAGAAGGATTTTTAAGCCTTGAGACAATTGAGACATGGATTGTGCATGTGTGCCATTCAGAGGGTGAATGGGCAAGACAAAAGATTTAAGTGCCTTTGAACGGGGTATGGTAGTAGGTACCAGGCACACCGGTTTGAGTGTGTCAAGAACTGCAACGCTGCTGGGTTTTTCATGCTCAACAGTTTCCGGTGTGTGTCAAGAATGTTCCACCACCCAAAGGACATCCAGCCAACGTGACACAAATATGGTAAGCATTGGAGTCAACATGGGCCAGCACTCTGTGGAACACTTTCGACACCTTATAAAGTCAATGCCTCAACCAAATGACGCTGTTCTGAGGGCAAAAGGGGTGTTCCTAATGTTTTGTACACAGAGTGTATGTACATGTAGGTAGGAGTAAAAGTGAGTAAAAGTGAGTGACAGAGTGTGTGTGTGTGTGTGTGTGTGTGTGTGTGTGTGTGTGTGTGTGTGTGTGTGTGTGTGTGTGTGTGTGTGTGTGTGTGTGTGTGTGTGTGTGTGTGTGTGTGTGTGTGTGTGTGTGTGTGTGTGTTTGTGTGTGTGTGTGTGTTGGAGTGTCCGTGTAGTATTTGTGAGTGTGTGGTCTTTGAAAATGTTTATGGCCTTCCTCTGACACCTCCTGGTATAGAGGTCCTGGGTGGGAGTGATGGGAGTTATGTACTGGGCCATACACATTACCCCCTGAAGAGTCTTGCAGTCGGATACCAAGAAATCCAGATTGTGTGTACTACTGAAAATGCCTATGCAAAGATTAACTTTATAAAGTGGCCCTACCCTTCTCTCTCCTGAGATGGTGGGAGATAAGACAACATGCTGCATCTTTCTCAGTAAGTGTACAGACCACAAAGCCACAGACAGCTCGCTCAACTTTTCCGCTAAGTTGGCAGATCTCCTATCTCAGCCACAGACTGCCAACACTGTCATCTAGCTGCAGGCATCAGAACAACTTCTTGCTCATGGAAAACATAGTTGTTAAGTACAACTAATTTAGTGTATATATGATACCATGTTGAAGGTTGCCATTTGTTACTGTATATGTCAAGTGTGTGTTAACAGTTATTGAGAATAATATTAGTTGTATTTGGTATTTACGAAACGTGATAATAACCTGTACTCTTCTAATTCTTCTTTTAGTAGCTATAAGCGATGTGACATTAATGCATGTACATTAATGCATGTACTGTAAATATATTAACCTTGCTATACTACATCTTACATTGCAGTCATGAAACAGTCATGAAAAACAGATTTTAAGAGCATATGAAAACCATGGTTTAACTTTAGTCATTACTGGAAGTAAATTGTCACACAATAAATATCCATTCATAGACCTACAATGTATTTGTGTCAATATCACAAATGTCTCTGGGTCTAGTTCTAAATTTGTAAATGCATTCTATTTTTCTAAAGTTATGTTATTAATAGTTATTGAGTTATTGTATTGTATTTTGTTATCAAAGCTTGGTTTTGGGGACTAATCCAAACCCGTTTCTAGAAGCTTTTAACAATAAAACTAAACTAGAGCAAAATGCCAATACATAAAAAAAAGTCATGCTAAAATTGTAGTTCATTTCCCCAAAATTAAAAGGATAGTTCAGCCAAATTACAAAATGACATATTGGTTTCCCTGCCTTGTAAGCAGTCTATGGACAAGATATAACAGCAATCCATGATTTAGTTGACTATAATCATATATAAGTGACTTTGTTGAGCTACACCAGTCAATACTTCGTAGAAGCAGCTTTGGAAGCGATTCCAGCTGTGAGTCTTCCTGGGTAAGTCTCTAAGAGTTTTTACACCTCGATTGTGGAACACTTACCTATTATTATTTTCAAAATTCTTCAAGCTCTGTCAAATTCATTGTTGATCATTGCAAGACAACCATTTTCATGTCTTGCCATAGATTTTCAAGTAGATTTAAGTCAAAGCTGTAACTCAGCCACACAGGAACATTCATTGTCTTCTTGGTAAACAACTCCAGTGTAGATGTGGCCTTGTGTTTCAGGTTATTGTCCTGCTGAAAGGAAAATGTATCTCCCAGTGTCTGGTGGAAATCAGACTGATCGTCTAGGATTTTGTCTAGGATTTACCCTGTGCTTAGCTCCATTCAGTGTATTTTTTATCCTAAAAATCCTTCTTTAACCCGTCTCCTCCCCTTCATCTACACTGATAGAAGTGGATTTAACAAGTGATATCAATAAGGGATCATAACTTTCACCTGGATTCACATTGTCAGTCTATGTCATGGAAAGAGCAGGTGTTCCTAATGTTTTATACACTGTGTATTACCTCAATCACCTCAACTACCTCGTACCCCCATCACATTGACTCAGTACCGGTACTCCTTTTATATAGCCTTGTTATTGTTATTTTACTGTGTTACTATTTCCTTTTTTGCGTGCAAATGTTCTTACTTTTTAACTCTGCATTGTTGGGAAAGTGCTTGTAATTTAGCATTTCATGGTAAAGTCTACACCTGTTATGTTTGGCGCATGTGACAAATACAATTTGATTTGATTTGGAAGGGGAAATTTGACCTTTCCGAAGAGGGGCCCACTGTGCACAGATGCCAATTCAATGTCTATTCCATGTTGGTTCAACGTCATTTCATTGAAATGACGTGGAAACCACGTTGATTCAACCAGTGTGGCCAGTGGGAGGACACGTCATCAGATTATGGGTAGGCCTATCAGTCATCAAGTGTACTTTTAAAGAACAGATGTACTCTGTAACTTTCCCCTTTTGCAATCAGGTGATTGATGATTTCAATGAATGCATCATGAGTACGTTAATTCATTATTCACTTTTGATGTAACATAGTGGCCAACGTGTGTAAGAGAAATGCTTGGACGTCTACTTGGATGATTATCTTCGTGCTCTTGTGCAATGAACAGTTTGCTTACATTTGATGAGAAAACACAGACCACAGAGGGATATCTTTGCTAACAGAAAGCACAGCTTCCATCTTAGTAAGCCGACGTACTGACAGTTTGGTGACAAAATGGATGGCACTGTGAAAGACTGCATCCAGTTTACTGAGTAGAGTGTTGGATGCTATTTTGTAAATAACATCGCCGAAGTCGAGGATCGGTAGGATAGTCAGTTTTACGAGGGTGTGTTTGGCAGCGTGAGTGAAGGAGGCTTTGTTTTGCAAAATAGGAAGCCGATTCTAGATTTAATTTTGGATTGGAGATGCTTAATATGAGTCTGGAAGGAGAGTTTACAGTCTATCCAGACACCTAGGTATTTGCAGTTGTCCACATATTCTAAGTCAGAACCGTCCAGATTAGTGATGCTAGTCGGGCAGGTGGGTGCGGTCAGCGATCGGTGGAAGAGCATGCATTTAGGTTTACTAGCGTTTAAGCAGTTAGAGGCCACGGAAGGAGATTTGTATGGCATTGAAGCTTGTTTGGAGGTTTGTGTCCAGAGAGTGTTAAGATTTCCCTTCACTGGAACTAAGGGGTCTGGCCTGAACCATGAAAAACAGCCCCAGACCAATATACCGGCTCCACCAAACTTTACAGTTGGCATTATGCATTCAGGCAGGTAGCATCCTCCTGGCATCCATCAAACCTGGATTCGTCTGTTGGACTACCAGACGGTGAAGCATAATTCATCACTCCAGAAAACACATTTCCACTGCTCCCGAGCCCAATGGCGGCGAGCTTTACACCACTTCAGCCAACGCTTGGCATTACGCATGGTGATCTTAGGCTTGTGTGCGGCTGCTCGGCCATGGAAACCCATTTCATGAAACTCCTGAGGAATAGTTATTGTGCTGCCATTGCTTCCAGAGGCAGTTTGGAACTCGATAGTGAGGGTTGCATCCGAGGACAGACGATTTTTACGCGCTTCAGCACTAGGCGGTCCTGTTCTGTGAGCTTGTGTGACCTAGTCATTGTTGCTCCTAGATGTTTCCACTTCACAATAACAGCACTTACAGTTGACCGGGGCAGCTCTAGCAGGGCAGAACTTTGACAAACTGACTTGTTGGAAACGTGGCATCCTATGACGGTGCCACGTTGAATGTCACTGAGATCTTTGATAAGGCAATTCTACTGCCAATGTTTGTCTAGGGAGATTGCATGGCCGTGTGCTCAATTTAGTACACCTGTCAGCAACGGGTGTGACTGAAATAGCCAAATCTACTAATCCACATACTTTGTATATATAGTGTATTTCTCCCCAATAATTTAATATGATTGCCGGTTATCTAGTCGAACAGCCCATTGCTCAGATCCCCATCACATCAACTTGATTGTTTGTCTGTCCCTTGGCGCGTTGTCTCTGTTCATTTCAGCTCATGGTTGTTGCTCTCTTTCTCTTACTGCGAGGACACTTTGTAAACAGGGTCAAGAGTAACTGCATGTATGTCATTTCAACACCTACAAATAATACTGTAGGGACTTAAGTCACTAAGGTACAATAGCCAAATCGAAGGACACTTTTGTAAACACTTGCAATTATCTGTGTCTATGTCGCAACAGCGTTTTTTGTAAATAAAATATGAAATTACCCTAAAGTGGTATACCCTGGAGATCCTAAATACATGACAAATGCGTCTGTACAATTGAGCCGCCACCAGAGGGCAGTCAGTGAACACTTTGACAGCAATAGTAGCATCCTGTGGCATTGAATGAAATGTTCCGTAATATGTGAAAACAAAAACTCATGTTTTCGTAATATGTGTGCATTACGAGAGACACTGAGAAGGTTTTGATTATATAGTCATATTTTGGATACAGCAAGAAATGAAATGTTCAGACCAACGGAAACGAGAGACTTGAATAAACATAGTGAGTGCAATCCTTTTTTGTTAAAACAACACCACAAACGTGCATGTCACCCATTAAAATGATCAACATTTTTTAAAGAAAACTCAATATATATATATATATATATCAATTAAACATGATCAAGTATTTATATTCACTGCTTAGTGTAGCAGAGAGAGTACCCTGTCAAAAGATAGATAGATAGATGACAGAAAGGATTACTATAGTAATGATAAGAAGAGAAGAATTGTCGGTGCAGTGCACTTTTTTAAAGGTATTTTCAGACTTAATTGAACAGATAGTGGACGACAGTGGGGAAAGATAAAGAGAAGTTGTGTCAAAGGGTAGTAGGCTGGATTCAAACTCACGCTGACACCATAGACGTGTGCTGGAGGCTGCGGAATTACTGCTAGACCAGCCCGGCCACTGTGCAGGGCAGTCTTACTGTACTGTACCATCACAACGTTCTCTGTATCGTCGTTCCAACAGGATCAGAGAGTGGTGGAGACAAGGAAAATTGCCAGCGATGTTGTGTGTCTTCTCTGTCCTACGATGACATTGCTGAGGAGGAGAGCGTCCCAGCTCAACCCTTAACCAGTGAAAGATATGCTGCTGCTAACCACGGTACGATAAAGTCCCAGCTTAGTTCCATACATGCAGTGTATATACAGTACATACATTCATGTGTTGTTCCTTTATGTGCTGCTCTGAACTAAATGTTTTGCAGGACATGCTACCTACGAGGTGGAGGAAGATCCACAGGAGAGCTGTGTCGATGACCACGCCAGCTGAGGAGACCAGAGAGGAGGTTGCAGAAGTCATTGAGAGACCCAAACCCAAGGACCTGGATGTCCACGACGATGAGGAGGGTGACCTGGAGCCTAATGGACAGGGGTGAGCAACATGGAGGCTTGACATGATCTGTTGTCAAACAGAAGTATGAGAGGGGGTGTTTTGATGATGTTTTTACGTTGGCACTTTGCATTGTTCTCACGCATTTGAGAAATACACGTTTTTCCGTATATAGTAATTACCTAGCAATTTGGCACATTTTTCATGTCATGTAAAATTAGTACGGTGTGGTTTATTAATTTTTACAAAATAGAGAAAACATGTTATCGCATCAAATTCTTTAGAATATTTTGTATTCATTAAACTTGCCATTTCAAATGTCTTGTGACACCTCTTTTTAGGATCCCAAAGTTGGCGTCAAAAATCTGGGTATCTGCATAAGAACCTCACGTTCCCTTTTCATCGGTTCACTTATAATATTGCTGGTTCTTTTTCATATGTAAGGATCCAATTATTGCAATTACTTGACCCTTTTCTGTCTCTAACATTTGATACTGTTTCAAATGTTTGGATTCATTTGACATGTTTCGATTGGTTTGTTGTGCCATGGCCTGTAAAGCAGAACTGATTGACACAGAACAGAATCAATGGTGTCTGTCTTACAACATGTATTAGTGAAACATGATCTTGCTATGTGGTAGTTCCTTCCATAAAGAACAGCATGTGAAAATTCTTAATTGCTCTTTATGCGTCAAAGCTCATAGCCAACAGCTGTTTTTCAATGACTTTTATCGTGTTTTTTTTTGTTGTTGCTACTTTTACCATTTATAAATGCAAAATTAAATTTAAAAAATTTTTGTAAATGCAATAACATTGTGCACTGAAATGATGTTGCTTTTATTCTCCTCTTCAACTTCTCAGTATTTATGTGTTTATGAAAGTTCTTATTCAGATTTTACACAATAATCATTTCATTGTTAGATTTTTTACCTTTTGAATTGATTATATTTGAAGGTTTCTAAAATATGAAAGTAGTAGTTCACAGGGTTTATCTCATAGCTATGTATTTTATTTGTTTAAACATGTTTGTTTAGAGTTTTGTTTTCTCTATGAAATCATGTTTGAGATTTGGTGTTTGGAATTTTAAGAATATTGTCAATAGTTGGGAAAACAATCAGTGTAAATTAGAAAACTAACTTAAATGTGAAAATGAAACAAAATTGAGATGATGATGAGAGGTATAAAATGAATTACAATTAAGAATGACTTCCAATGATTATTTGATGTACAGTGTCAGATTTTCTTTATTATGTAATTCGCAATTGAAGAAAATGAAAATATACTGCTTTAATAATGTACTGTGCTGTCAGTAATGATTTTGTAAGGAGACTAAATTATTGGCTCTATTGATGCTGTCGTGTTAATTTAACATTTTACATTATGAAATTATTCAAATGATGGTAATTTGTATTTTATATTTTGAAGGTTTACAATGCCTAACAATATTACATTTTAGACAAGTAAAAACAGTGAAGGTTAAACTGTCTATGCACATACAGTATGCAGTGCAGTGCAATCAAAAATGTGATTTTCCTGTGTTTTATATATATTTTCACACTGTGAGTTTGGAGCAATACTGTGAAATAGTGAAAATTATGATAATGCCCTTTTAGTGTAAGAGCTGCCTGAAATGTCTGCCTGTTTTGGTGGGATGGAGTTTTGGCCTGCCTGGTGGGATGGAGTTTTGGCCTGCCTGGTGGGATGGAGTTTTGGCCTGCCTGGTGGGATGGAGTTATGGCCAGCATGGTGACATCATTACACAACGGGTGGGTCTAATCCTGGATGCTGATTGGTTAAAACCGCATTCCAGCCTGTGTCTATTCCACAAGTTACCACCGGCTAAATCTATGATGTTGAAATGCCTATTTACTCTGTTCCATCTGACTGAGCAATCCATTGTCTCATCAGCTCAGCCAGGCAATTTATAAAGTTGATCTACACTATGAAAAGCATTTAGACCTTTTCTCCCATTTCTTTTAGACTAGCATTTGATTTTCAACAGCATAACAGTAATAACTTTGCTGTCTCTCCTTCAATCTCCAGCTGTCCTATGTGGTAATGAACGTGTCAGGAGTCGGGATGAGACAGAGAGGCTGGCAGCTTTTCTCAGCCAGTCGAAATCATAAATCAGCATCATTTTTATGGATATATACAAAGACATTTCAATAGAAAAACACTAAATGCAGCTAGTTTGCTGTCATTCCAACTTCAGCTTGAAGTGATTGTGTTAGCTGTGTAGTTGGCTATCTCTTCTGAACAATAGTGTGACTGTGTTAGCCAAAGTTGGCTAGCTAGCAAAGAAGGGATGAGAATGTTGCCAGCCATCATGGCAACAGAACCGATAGAACAAACGACCAGCTGGCTTGGGTAGCAAACCCTAGATTTGTGTCGGGACTATATCTTGTGGCAGGAGGAAATAGTATGAATAAATTGATCAAAATATATTTTTTTATGAAAAAATATACTTTTTCTCAGCCCTAACAACACCTGTGCCAATCTATCTTCAAAACACTGGCTTCTCTGTCATTATCACTTAAATAACATAGAGTTCCCAACCCCTCTGCCAATAACAACTCGTTTTCAGTTTCCCCCTCCCCACTCAGACCACTCCCAGACAGTCCGAGCTAAATTTTGCTTGAGAAATTGTTCTTTGCTAAGAATCCATTTTTGCTTCTTTTAGACTCTCTTAATCGAAAACAATCACAGTAAGGTAATTAATTGTTGACCAGAAATGATCTGATATTGAGATAAAAACGGCTGCATTGGACCTTCAACCAGGGCTCCCGAGAGCTCCTAAGTGGCACAGCGGTCTAAGGCACTGTATCTCAGTGCTAGAGGTGTCACTACAGACACCTTGGTTTGAATCCAGGCTGTGTCACAACCGGCTGTGATTGAGAGTTCCATAGGGCTGCGCACAATTGGCCCAGTGTCATCCGTTTGGCCAGTGTAGGTCATAATTGTAAATAAGAATTTGTTCTTAACTGACTTGTCTAGTTAAATAAAGGTTAATAAATAAAATAAATACAATTTAACAATACTGTGAAAAATAACAATAAATTAATCTGTGTCAGATTTATATTGTTATCTACTGTGCACACTGACTGCAAACAGGATCAGTTGCTCGAGACACAGGAGATTGCTTTTGTGTTGTGTATTAAACTGTATGTATTTAAACGTCTATAGTTTGATGTTCAGCATAAAAGCCATTTACCATCACATCACATTCTCTCAGGCAAACTAAAATAATTATGGGACACCAACAAAAAATATTTCCAAATATGCTGTTTCTTATGAGAAGACTGATATAATGTCCCTTCACGGGAGAAACATACAGTACAGCAGCATCCCGTGACCATGAATGTCAACCTTCAGAGAGCTTTATACGTTGCCAGGAGTTATTCAGGGCCAATTGCGGTCCCAGGACTGAGGATATACCCAGCGGGACTAATTTGTAAGTTGTGGTTCGAGTGTTATATGTAAACCTCACACCCAGCCTCCCACTCTACCAGGGGGCTCTTGTAAGGGTAGGGATGCAGGATTAAAAAGGCTGCAGGGATGGAGACATAAATAGAACAGAGTACATACCAATATTTAAGAGAGGGGATAAAATGTTCACTCTGGGTTTGATTTTGTCTCCATAATACAAAGAGGAATTTATCTTACAGCAATCCCTGTTACCTATGTATCTTGGCATGGATCTCAATTGGACTTTTTTGATTGCATTATATAATCATGCTCTTAAAGATATCAACAGTTTGCAGTGTATCTCTTTACATTGAATGCTTTGTCTAACAGCACTGAGGCCATAGTCATGATAACATGGTTTATCACTATCTTGTTGATAGTAAATAGTCATTCTGACGGCTCTAACATCAACAGTGTGTTTTATAAAACCTTTTGGGGGGATTAGAGTAAATTTAGAGTCTGGAAGGGAATTGAATAACAAGAGTGAATTGAATAATTCAACTTATGAATAAAGCTTTTATAAAACAATTTATTTTCCTGAATTTGATTACAATTAATCTTTTTACTTTACATTTCTAGAACTGACTGCGGCACTGTCAACCACCTAACCTTGGAACCTTGGACAAATGTTCATAACCTCATCTACTAGATATTCAAAACAACAGCTCTGACATCACTAGCCTGCCATGGCCATTTGCTGTGGTTTTCACAGACAGCTTTGTTTGCCGTGGATCGAGGTTGGTGGAGCGAACTGCTGTGAAATCCCAATGTTTCTTTACCTCATCACACACGTGCCTTTTGATTGGTGTAATGGGGCAGACTGTAGCTGTGAGAAAGGCCCAGTTGTGGTGATTTTCCACAACAGCGGAGATGTATTAATAGGTATTGCTCCCCAGTGGTTGGTTCCATTAAGATGGCCCTATCTTCCCTATCTTGGCCTGCTGGTGTTACTGTACATCTAAAGCATCTGTTGGACTGAATGCTCAGTGGGACCCTGGAGAATGATGTAATTCCAATGAACAACACATGACATCTTAATGCAAGCTCTCCTTTGTTTCCACACACATGGCAGTAACAAATCATATGACAGACAGACTTCTACCATATTCACACATGGGCTTGATAATGACATTGGAGTAATAATAATAAAAAATGGTTGCCAGGCATCATAGGGGATACTGTTTACTAACTAATTAAGAGTATATGCATGTTTTAGTGATGGGTATTCAGATATCAATGTATTAAGTATTACAGTAAGGAAATGAATTGGGGCCATGCGATAGACTAGCGTTCTGTTCAGGGTTTGTACTTCTACATCAAACTGCCTCACACTACAGAAACAGGAGATAGGCTCCTGCTCCCATGAGCCGTTCCAGCTCACACAAGCCAAGGCTCGAGCCAGGCTACTTACTTACGGTAATGTCTACACTATATCCCTGACAAGACTCCTCATTTGCTGCCTATTACAACTTTTGCTTGGTTCAATCATTGATCAGTGGCATGCTGTAAAGTAAATTGATATATGTTGTCTAATGGTTGAGGAATCTGCCAAAGTATTGAATGACCAAATGGTTTGTACTGTTATGTCGTGTTCAGATGACAAATGAAAAAGACTGGCTTAACAAGCTTTACATGTTTGCAACGCCTTGTCTCCATTAGAATCCAATTATTATAGAACATAAATGAGCTGACCAGTCATTTCACATGATGATTTTTGTTCACACATGTTTTATATATATGCTGAGTAGTACTACAAACATGACAACCATTTGGATAAAATGTATCGGAAAGCATATATGGGCATAGTGTCATCAATACCAGATGAACCCCTATACCATTTGAGGTACTTCATCTCTGTAGTTTCCTGGAAGTGACACCGCAATAGCTTGTTTGCCTCGAAGATTCATGTTCTTGCATGTAATATACAGTGCATTCAGAAAGTATTCAGAGCCCTTGACTTTGTCCACATTTTGTTACATTACAGCCTTATTCTAAAATTGGTTAAATCGTTTCTTCCCCTCATCAATCTACACACAATACCCCATAATTACAAAGCAAAAACAGGTTTTAAGAAATTTCAGCCTATTAAAAAAAAAACATTTGCATAAGTATTCAGACACTTTACTCAGTACTTTGTTGAAGCACCTTTGACAGTGATTACAGCCTTGACTCTTCTTGGGTATGACGCTACAAGTTTGGCACACCTGTATTTTGGGAGTTTGTCCCATTCTTCTCTGCAGATCCTCTCAAGCTCTGTCAGATTTGGATTGGGAGCTTTGCCGGACAGCTATTTTCAGGTCTCTCCAGAGATGTTAGATCGGGTTCAAGTCTGAGGTCCTGAGCACTCTGAAGCAAGTTTTCATCAAGGATCTCTCTGTAGTTTTCTCTGTTCATCTTTTCATCGATTCTGACTGGTCTCCCAGTCCCTGCTGCTGAAAAATACCCCCAAAGCATGATGCTGCCACCGCCATGCTTCACCGTAGGGATGGTGCCAGGTTTCCTCCAGACGTGACACTTGGCATTCAGGCCAAAGCGTTCAATCTTGGTTTCATCAGACCAAAGAATCTAAAGAACCAAAGAGTCCTTTAGGTGCCTTTTGGCAAACTACTAGCGGGCTGTCATGTGCCTTTTACTGAGGAGTGGCTTCCGTCTCACTCGTCTGGCCTGATTGGTTGAGTGCTGCAGAGATGGTTGTCCTTCTGGAAGTTTCTCCCATCTCCACAGAGGAACTCTGGAGCTCTGTCAGAATGACCATCAGGTTCTTGGTCACCTCCCTGACCAAGGCCCTTCTCTTGGTGGTTCCAAACTTCTTCCAATTAAGAATGATGGACGCCACCTTCAATGCTGCAGAAATGCTTTGGTACCCTTCCCCAGATCTGTGCCTCGTCACAATCCTGTCTCTGAGCTCTACGGACAATTCCTTCAACCTCATGGCTTGGTTTTTGTTCTGACATGCACTGTCAACTGTGGGACCATATATAGACAGGTGTGTGCCTTTCCAAATCATGTCCAATCAATTGAATTTACCACAGTTGGACTCCAATCAAGTTGTAGAAACATCTCAAGGATGATCAATGGAAACTGGATGCACCTGAGCTCATTTTCGAGGGTCTGAATACTTGGGAAAATGTCTAAAATCCTGTTTTCACATTGTCATTATGGTGTATTGTGTGTAGACTGATTCATTTTTTATTTATTTTTAATCCATTTTAGAATACGGCTGTAACATAACAAAATGTAGAAAAGGGAAGGGGTCTGAATACTTTCCGAATGCACTGTATATATACTTACTGTACCAGTTGGATTGCGAGGTTGAAAATCACATTCTGAAGACACATGGGTTGCTATCAGGTTGCTACGTAATGTGCAGGAAAATCGAAACTGTTGAGTTTTAAAATAGTAAAATCAACATTTAGATTAGGGCACATAGGTCTGAATGTGCCCACTAATGTAATATAATGTGAAGGCTGAATTTTTCTAAAGGCTTTTCAGTGTGAAGAAAATTGCAGCTTGGATTGTTTAGGAGTCAAATGTCATAGCGTGCACCGCAGTGTGAGTTACATTGGCCGTGTTACTGTGTGACAGGGGCCCTGGGATCTGGTGAAAGATGACCCTGGTTAGTGTAACACCCTAAATATGCTGCAAAGCATGAGGGCAGGCAGGTTCATGCCTAGTGCCAAGTAACCTCCTGCCACCAGCTCACAGGACACCACATTCTCCCTCCCTGAGACAGCCGTGCTTGCGCCCGCCGCTCTTAACCTAACAAAGACTGGGCGTCCGTCAGTACAGGGCCAGCTGCAGCAGGTGCCAGGGGTTTATTCAATGTAAAGGAGTGAGGGGTGAGAGGGTCGTAGACGAGGGAAAGTGGTGAGAGGGGGGCAGGAGTGGGATGGTGGTGAGTGGTGAGGGGGTGGTAAGAGAGAGAGAGAGAGTGGTGAGTGGTGAGGGGCTGGTAAGAGAGGGAGAATGGTGAGGGGTAGTAGGAGAGGGGTGAGTGGTGTGGGGGGGTAGGAGAGGGGTAAGTGGTGAGGGGGTGGTAAGAGAGGGGTGAGTGGTGAGGGGGTGCTAAGAGAGGGGTGGTTGGTGGGGGGGTGGTAGGTGAGGGGTGAGTGGTGAGTGAAGGGGTGGTAGGAGAGGGATGAATGGTGAGTGGTGAGGGTGTGGTAGGAGAGGGGCGAGTGGAGGGGTGAGTGGTGAGTGGTGACTGGGTGGTAGGAGAGGGGTGAGTGGTGAGGGCGTGGTAGGTGAGTTTAGGGGTGAGTGGTGACTGGGTGGTAGGAGAGGGGTGAGTGGTGAGGGTGAGGGTGTGGTAGGAGAGGGGCGAGTGGTGAGGGCGTGGTAAGTGAGGGGTGAGTGGTGAGTGAAGGGGTGGTAGGAGAGGGGTGAGTGAAGGGGTGGTAGGAGAGGGGTGAGTGAAGGGGTGGTAGGGGAGGGATGAATGGTGAGTGGTGAGTGAAGGGGTGGTAGGAGAGGGGTGAGTGGTGAGGGTGAGGGTGTGGTAGGAGAGGGGCGAGTGGTGAGGGCGTGGTAAGTGAGGGGTGAGTGGTGAGTGAAGGGGTGGTAGGAGAGGGATGAATGGTGAGTGGTGAGTGAAGGGGTGGTAGGAGAGGGGTGAGTGAAGGGGTGGTAGGAGAGGGGTGAGTGAAGGGGTGGTAGGGGAGGGATGAATGGTGAGTGGTGAGTGAAGGGGTGGTAGGAGAGGGGTGAGTAAAGGGGTGGTAGGAGAGGGGTGAGTGGTGAGTGGCGAGGGGGTGGTAGGAGCGGGGTGAGTGGTGAGTGGCGAGGGGGTGGTAGGAGCGGGGTGAGTGAAGGGGTGGTAGGAGAGGGGTGAGTGAAGGGTGGTAGGAGAGGGGTGAGTGGTGAGTGGCGAGGGGGTGGTAGGAGAGTGGTGAGTGAAGGGTGGTAGGAGAGGGGTGAGTGGTGAGTGGCGAGGTGGTGGTAGGAGAGTGGTGAGTGAAGGGGTGGTAGGAGAGGGGTGAGTGAAGGGTGGTAGGAGAGGGGTGAGTGGTGAGTGGCGAGGGGGTGGTAGGAGCGGGGTGAGTGGTTAAGGGGTGGTAGGAGAGGGGTGAGTGAAGGGTGGTAGGAGCGGGGTGAGTGGCGAGGGGGTGGTAGGAGCAGGGTGAGTGGCAAGGGGGTGGTAGGAGCGGGGTGAGTGGTTAAGGGGTGGTAGGAGCGGGGTGAGTGGCGAGGGGGGTGGTAGGAGCGGGGTGAGTGGTTATGGGGTAATCCCTAATCTTCGAGACTCCGGAAAAAAAGGCAACATAAAAGAGAATGTACAATCACTGGAGAACAAACTGGATTAGCTCCATTCGAGACTAACCTATGAACGGAACCTGAAGAACTGTAATATTTGTAGACCATAATATTTACCCTAGATAGTTTCATCTGTATTTTTCGTAGCTGTCTATTTACCACCAAGAAGTGATGCTGGCACTAAGAACCCACTCAACGAGCTGCATAGAGCCAAAAGGGACCATTGATTTTAATGCAGGGAAACTGAAATCAATTTTATCCAAGTTTGGTAAAACTTAAATAAATTTTACCAAATTTCTACCAGAATTTCACCTGTACAACAATACGCAAAAAAACTCTAGATCACCTTTACGTCACACACAGAAACACATACAAAGCTCTCCCTCGCCCTCCATTGTTTGCTACAGACTGAAATATCTTCCGGGATTCATTCGATGGCATTGAGGGGTTTACCACATCAGTCACTGGCTTGATTATAAGTGCATCGATGACTTTGTCCCCACAGTGACCGTACGTACAGATCCCAACCAGAAGCCATGGATTACAGGAAAAATCTGCACTGAGCTAAAGGCTAGAGCTGCCACTTTCAATGAGCGAGACACTTCTCTGTACCCTTATAAAAAATCCCACTATGAACCATCAAACAGGCAAAGCGTCAATACAGGACTAAGATTGAATCCTACTCTGATGCTCGTCAGATGTGGCATGCTTGCAATCACAGATTACAAAAGGAAACCTAGTCGAGAGCTAACCAGTGAAGCGAGCCTACCAGACAAACTTAATAATGCCTTCTAGGCAAGCAACAATAAACCATGCATGAGAGCACCAGCTGTTCCAGACGACTGTGATCACTCTCTCCATAGCCTATGTGAATAAGACCTTTAAACAGGTTAACATTCACAAGGCCAAACAGATTACCAGGATACCTATTCAGGAACCAACAGGACCCTGAACAGCTTCTACCCTCAAGACATAAGACTATAAAGTTAGTTAAATAGCCAACCAAATAGCTACTTTTTTGCATTGACTCATCACATATGTTGCTGCTACTGTTTATTGTCTATCACTTTATTCCTAGTTATATGTTCATATCTACCTTAATTACCTCATACCCCTGCACATGTGTTTTTCTTTTCTATTATTTCTCTATTTTCTTACTCTTGCATTGTTGGGAAGGGCCCGTAAGTAAGCATTTCACTGTTAGTCTACACCTATTGTTTTACGAAGCTTGTGACAAATAGCATTTTATTTGATTAAATTTGGTAAAAGAGGGAGAGAGTTGAGCGGTGAGGGAGTGGTAGGAGAGGGTGAGGGGTGAGGAGTGAGGGTTGTGGTAGGAGAGAGAGAGAGAGGTGAGGTAGTGGTAGGAGAGGAAGAGAGGTGAGGAGTGAGGGTTGTGGTAGGAGAGGGAGAGTGGTGAGGGATGAGGGTTGTGGTAGGAGAGGAAGAGAGGTGAGGAGAGGAAGAGAGGTGAGAGTTGAGCGGTGAGGGAATGGTAGGAGAGGGAGAGAGGTGAGGGGTGAGGGGTGAGGGAGTGGTAGGAGTGGGAAAATGGTGAGAGGTGAGGTAGTGGTAGGAGATGGAGAGTGGTGAGGGGCGAGGGTTGTGGTAGGAGAGGAAGAGAGGTGAGGCGAGGGAGAGAGGTGAGGGGTGAGGGAGTGGTGGTAGAGGGAGAGTGGTGAAGGGTGAGGGTTGTGGCAGGAGAGGGAGAGGGAGAGTGGTGAGGAGTGAGGGTTGTTGTAGGAGAGGGAGAGAGGTGAGGAGAGTGAGAGAGGTGAGGGGTGAGGGAGTGGTAGGAAAGGGAGAGTGGTAAAGGTTGAGGGTTGTGGCAGGGGAGGGAGAGTGGTGAGGAGTGAGGGTTGTGTTAGGAGAGGGAGAGAGGTGCGACTATGGATCACTTAGGTTATGGACGGAGCTTCAAAGAAGGAAATATGATATGCCCTTGAGAGTGGATGAAAAGAAGCAGACAGAAGAGATGGATTATGTTTATTTGTTCATACCAAAAGGCATACTCAAACACTGTGTCAAAAACTTTACGTGCAACCTATACACAATAATTATGTACTTGATTCGAATAAAACAAAGTTACAATATGTTTCCATAAATTTCAAAGAAACTTTGGTTTAACAGTACACTACTGTAAAGTTTACGGTATTTACGGTAACATACTGTACCTGTTTGCCAATAAGATACCGTAAAAACAACCTTTTTCTTTTTTTACAGTGCACAAAAAGGATGATTTGAACTTCAATTTCTATTTAGGGAGACAGAGTTCATTGTTATACAGCAGCTCCCAATTTGTTGCCTTTGCATTAAATTAAGTTGATTTGAAACAATGTGAACTTGAAACAGCTTTCAGTGTGACAGTCATTTTCTGGGGTCAGTTGTGGAATACCTAAAAATTACACTCTGGATATTTACCCATACCCATTTCATATTCAGTCTATTACATTCCATTCATTATACAGTTAATGTATTTTCTGTATGTCTATATTTGAATATGAATCTTTCATGAACAATGAGAGTATACACAGAAATAGACAAACTGAGGTAGCCTCATTCACGGAACAGCCTGTACAGTGTGACACACTACAAAAACATTTGAGAGAACATTGAGCACTGCCAAAGTGAACAGTGCCACTAAGCCAGCTTGAACGCACAGTGCACACTCTCCCTCTATGAAATTATTATAATGCTTGTCTTCTGTGCAGTGAGAGATTCTAAAACACAGAATATAAAGCATTGTTCTGAAAATAGCTGCTCCTATGCTAGGTACAAGTTCTATGTTACAGTATATTTCTCAGGTCACCAACGTTGTGTAGTTACACACAATATAGCATAAGCTGCTCCTGTGCTACAGTAGATACAAACTATTTCGTAACATTGCTAAATTTATCAGGTTACCAATATTGTGTACATACACACAGAATAGTACGAGCTCACTCACACTCAAATAGTGCTGCTTTTACAGTACACTCGTATCCTATCAGAGCTTTTTCCCCTTGTGTGGCTCTCTGGACTGACGTTGAGTATAATTCAGTTACCCTACCTATCAGTGCATGGTAAGAGTGGGGTCGAATGCACACCTTGTGCTTGCTCCCTGTAAATTGGATAGTTGATACCATGAGCTGGAGGTGTACACAGATACCTCAGACACCGTTCCACTGAAGACATTTACTCCACCTCCTGGTGGACAGGACTACTCCTACACACACTAGGGGTGGAGCAGGTGGCACTGACCTTGCCATTCTCCGGTTGCAGTCCGTTTGTGTCCACTAGCGTCGGCATCAACCAGTCCTTTTCCACATAGGACCTGACCTCCCCTACTGTGCATCTGTTGTTAGCATTGAGCTCCAACAGCCTGCTGAACATTTCCATGGCAGCCGGGGTGAATCTCTTCCACAAGGGTGGAACTTCCTCCACGGTGGGTGCCTGGCACCAATCAGCAAACTCCTGGTAGAAGTCATCTGAGGTCACGCAGCGCTCCCAGGGGAAGTAGCCGGTGAGGATGCAAAAGATGACTACTCCGAAGGCCCAGGTGTCCAGGCTGGGCTCCACGCTGAGCGGAGGCGCCGTCACCTCCTTCTGGCCCTCCTCCAGGGCAACGGCACACAGCTCTGGGGCCATGTAGGGCAGCGTGCCGGAGATGAAGCGAATCAGAGTGCCTCTCGTCTGAGCCAGGCCGAAGTCAGCCAGCTTTACCCGGCAGCAGTGGCTGTCCAGCAGCAGGATGTTCTCAGGTTTGATGTCGCGGTGGACCAGGCCGTGCTCGTGGATGAACTCCAGGGCACTGGCAATCTGCAGGACGCAGCGCTTCACTGCACTCTCTGGGATACCCACCTGGGAGCAGAGGATTGGAAACTGTTAAGGCTTTGTGGTCACTGAGACTTGTCTAAAGTGAATTAGAAGACTTTACATTTGGACCATTTTTAACAGTACATTGCGCTCATGGACACTCAAAATGGTATAGATTGACAATATTCACCAATCCTCTTGATTGAATTCTTAGGTCACAGTTTTACTATATCAAAATCAAACACAATCTTACTTTTGGTTGGATGACAGCAAAAAGGTCCCTCCCAATAACAAGCTCCTGGGCAAAGCCATAGTGCTCATTAGATTGAAAGGCGATTCCGAAGAGACCTACGATGCAGGGATGGCAGGATAGGTGCAAGGAGATGCAGTACTCCCGTAAGAATCCCTGGAGCTTGGTGGAGGCTTTTGGCATCACTTTAAGAGCCATCGGTGTTCCTGTAAAACATTCCTATTTGTTATGTTTTATAACAACTTGGCAAAATGTTATGACCATAAGAGATGTTTATGACCAGAAAACACAAGAGATAGCAGACAGTATAAATGATGTTAGCAGCAGCATTAGATCCAGTATTGGCAGTACTCTATGAAATTTGCTGTTCCAAGATGACGTAGCAGTCGGTCGTGTGTTGTGTTTGTCTTTGTCTTATCCCATGTCTTATCCTGTGTAAATAGCCTGTTTTTTTCCCGTATACATTTTAATCTCACTTTCTACCTATGAACTAAATATACTTTCCTGCAACCCACCTCACCCAATGTGGTGCGGTTCTGCTATTTCTATTCCTTATAACTGGAACCTCCGTCAGGAGCTAGCCAGCTAACTAGCTACTAGTCTTTGTTAGACACGGCTAGCGGTTTTCACCTTTTAGCTTGGATAACACCAGCTTTAACTCGGACAAGACATGCCAGTCTGCACAGCGCGATATCAACCCAGAGCATATCGGACTGCTTCTCTCTACCACATCACCGGATTCCTTCCACTCTGGATCATTACACCGGGTCATCGCAGCTAACTAGCTGCTACCAAGTGGCTACTGTTAGCTAACGCCTCTGTCCCGAAACAGGCACCAGTTAGCGTTGAGCTAGCCACGAGCTAGGCCCATATACTAGCTAATTCTAGGGCTACAATATCTCTTTTGCCAATATTGCTATTCTTTGGACCCTATGATCACTCGTCTACACAGCTGATGCCCCCTGGACAGTTTCAATAAGACAGTACCTAATTTTGTTTATCTGTCGGCCCCAGCCTCAAACTCAGGTCCTGTATGTTCCTAACTGACCCGCTCTGCCCATTCATCACCATTTACCCGTTGTTGTCTTAGCTCTCCTGATCAACACCTGTGACTGCTTTATGCCTCTTTCTAATGTCAAAATGCCTCTCTCTAAAATCAATATGCATTGTCTACTGCTGTCTAGGCTAGTCCTTACTGTTTTATTTCACTGTAGAGCCCTCAGTCCCGCTCACCTTGCATTAGATAGCTCTGTTGTCCCACCCCCCACACACGCTGAGACCTCACCTGGCTAAACTGGTCCCACCAGAGACGAAACCTCTCTCATCGTCACACAACGCCTAGGTGTACCTCCACTGTACTCACATCCTACAATACCCTTGTCTGTACATCATGCCCTGAATCTACTGTATTCTACCACACCCAGAAATCTGCTCCTTTTATTCTCTGTTCCCAACGCACTAGACAACCAGTTCTTATAGCCTTTAGCCGTACCATTATCCTACACCTCCTCTGTTCCTCTGGTGATGTAGAGGTTAAGCCAAGCCCTGTAGACCCCAGTGACCTAAACTGGGATATGCTTAACACCCCGGCCGTCCTACAATATAAGATAAACTCAGCAAAAAAAGAAATGTCCTCTCACTGTCAACTGCGTTTATTTTCAGCAAACTTAACTTGTGTAAATATTTGTATGAACATAACAAGATTCAACAACTGAGACATAAACTGAACAAGTTACACAGACATGTGACTAACATAAATGGAACTATGTTACCCTGAACAAAGGGGGGTCATAATCAAAAGTAACATTCAGTATCTGGTCTGGCCACCAGCTGCATTAAGTACTGCACTGCATCTCCTCCTCGTGGACTGCATCAGATTTGCCAGGTCTTGCTGTGAGATGTCACCCCACTCTTCCACCAAGGCACCTGCAAGTTCCTGGACATTTCTGGCGGAAATGGCCCTAGCCCTCACCCTCCGATCCAACAGGTCCCAGACGTGCTCAATGGGATTGAGATCTAGGCTCTTTGCTGGCCATGGAACACTGACATTCCTGTATTGCAGGAAATCACGCACAGAACGAGCAGTATGGCTGGTGACATTGTCATGATGGAGGGTCATGTCAGGATGAGCCTGCAGGAAGGGTACCACATGAGGGAGGAGGATGTCTTCCCTGTAACGCACAGCGTTGAGATTGCCTGCAATGACAACAAGTTCAGTCCGATGATGCTGTGACACACCGCCCCAGACCATGATGAACCCTCCATCTCTAAATCGATCCCGCTCCAGAGTACAGGCCTTGATGTAGCGCTTATTCCTTCGACGATAAACGCAAATCCGACCATCACCCCTGGTGAGACAAAACCGCAACTCATTAGTGATGAGCACTTTTTGCCAGTCCTGTCTTGTCCAGCGATGGTGGGTTTGTGCCCATAGGCAATGTTGTTGCCGGTGATGTCTGGGGAGGACCTGCCTTACAACAAGCTTACAAGCCCTCAGTCTAGCCTCTCTCAGCCTATTGAGGACAGTCTGAGCACTGATGGAGGGATTGTGCGTTCCTGGTGTAACTCTGGCAGTTGTTGTTGCCATCCTTTACCTGTCCCGCAGGTGTGATCTTCGGATGTACCGATCCTGTGCATGTGTTGTTACACGTGGTCTGCCACTGCGAGAACGATCAGCTGTCCGTCCTGTCTCCCTGTAGCGCTGTCTTAGGCTTCTCACAGTACGGACATTGCAATTTATTGCCCTGGCCACATCTTCAGTCCTCATGCCTCCTTGCAGAATGCCTAAGGCATGTTCAAGCAGATGAGCAGGGACCCTGGGCATCTTTCTTCTGGTGTTTTTCAGAGTCAGTAGAAAGGCCTCTTTAGTGTCCTAAGTTTTCATAAATGTGACCTTAATTGCCTACCATCTGTAAGCTGTTAGAGTCTTAACGACTGTTCCACAGGTGCATGTTCATTAATTGTTTATGGTTCATTGAACAAGCATGTGAAACAGTGTTTAAACCCTTTACAATGAAGATCTGTGAAGTCATTTGGATTAACCTGCCCTCTAAATACACCTCTGCTGTCTTCAACCAGGATTTCAGCGATCACTGCCTCATTGCCTGCGTCCGTGATGGGCCCGCGGTCAAACAACCACCCCTCACTGTCAAACGCTCCCTAAAACACTTCAGCGAGGAGGCCTTTCTAATCAACCTGGCCCGGGTACCCTGGTTATTCTTTAAAAGTGCCTTCCTCACCATCTTAAATAGGCATGCCACATTAAAAAAATGTAGAACTAAGAACAAATATAGCCCTTAGTTCACTCCAGACTTGCCTGCCCTTGACCAGCACAAAAACATCCTGTGGCGTACTGCATTAGCATTGAATAGCCCCCGTGAAATGCAACAGGGAAGTTAGGAACCAATATACACAGGCAGTTAGGAAAGCAAAGGCTAGCATTTTCATCTTGTAGCACAAATTCCAAAAAGTTTTGGGACACTGTAAAGTCCATGGAGAGTAAGAGCACCTCCTCCCAGCTGCCCATTGCACTGAGGCTAGGAAATACTGTCGCCACCAATAAATACATGATAATCGAGAATTTCAATAAGCATTTTTCTACGGCTGGCCATGCTTTCCAAATGGCTACCACACAACCCTGGCCAACAGCTCTACACCCCCCGCAGAAACTTGCCCAAGCCCCCCTCCCCTGCTTCTCCATCACCCAAATCCAGATAGCTGATGTTCTGAAAGAGCTGCAAAATCTGGACCCCTACAAATCAGTTGGGCTAGACAATCTGGACCCTCTCTTTCTAAAATTATTCGCTGCAATTGTTGCAACCCCTATTACTAGCCTGTTCAACCTCTCTTTTGTATTGTCTGAGATCCCTAAAGATTGGAAAGCGGCCGCGGTCATCCCCCTCTTCAAAGGGGTAGACACTCTAGACCCAAACTGTTGTAGACCTATATCCATCCTGCCCTGCCTTTCTAAAGTCTTAGAAAGCCAAGTTAACAAACAGATCACCGACCATTTAGAATCCCACCGTACCTTCTCCGCTATGCAATCTGGTTTCCAAGCTGTTCGTGGGTGCACCTCTGCCATGCTCAATGTCCTAAACGATATCATAACCGACATCGATAAAAGACAGTACTGTGCAGCCGTCTTCATTAACCTGGCCCAGGCTTTCGACTCTGTCAATCACCACATTCTTATCAGCAGACTCAACAGCCTTGGTTTCTCAAATGACTGCCTCGCCTGGTTCACCAACTACTTCTCAGATAGAGTTTAGTGTGTCAAATTGGAGGGCCTCTTGTCCGGACCTCTGGCAGTCTCTATGGGGGTGCCACAGGGTTCATTTCTCGGGCTGACTCTTTTCTCTCTATATATCAATGATGTCACTCTTGCTGCTGGTGATTCTCTAATCTACCTCTACGCAGACAACACCATTCTGTATACTTCTGGCCCTTCTTTGGACACTGTGTTAACAAACCTCCAGACGAGCTTCAATGCCATACACCACTCCCTCCGTGGCCTCCAACTGCTCTTAAATGCTAGTAAAACGAAATGCATGCTCTTCAACCGATCGCTGCCTTCACCCGCCTGCCCAACTAGCATCACTACTCTGGACGGTTCTGACTTAGAATATGTGGACAACTACAGATACCTAGATGTCTGGTTAGACTGTAAACTCTCCTTCCAGACTCACATTAAGCATCTCCAATCCAAAATTTAATCTAGAATTGGCTTTCTATTTCGCAACAAAGCCTCTTTCACTCATGCTGCCAAACATACCCTCTTAAAACTGACCATCCTACCGATCCTTGACTTCGGCTATATCATCTACAAAATAGCCTCCAACACTCTACTCAGCAAATTAGATGTAGTCTATCACAGTGTCATCCATTTTGTCACCAAAGCCCCATGTACCACCCACCACTGTGACCTGTATGCTCTGGCTGGTCCTCGATACATATTCGTCGCCAAACCCACTGGCTCCAGTCTTTGCTAGGTAAAGCCACGCTTTATTTTAGCTCACCATAGCAACACCCACCCATAGCACGTGCTGCAGAAGGTATATTTCACTGGTCATCCCCAAAGCCAACTCCTCCTTTGGCCGCCTTTCCTTCCAGTTCTCTGCTGCCAATGACTGGAACGAATTGCAAAAATTGCTGAAGATGGAGACATATTTCCCTCACTGACTTTAAGCATCAGCTGTCAGAGCAGCTTACCAATCACTGCACATGTACACAGCCCATCTGTAAATAGCCCCAATTACCTCATCCCCATATAATATTTATTTTTGCTATTTTGCACCCCAGTATCTCTACTTGCACATCACCATCTGCACATCTATCACTCCAGTGTTAATGCTAAATTGTAATTATTTTGCCACTATGGCCTACCTCCTTAATCTTACTACATTTGCACACACTGTATATAGATTTTTATATTGTGTTATTGACTGTATGTTTGTTTATCCCATGTGTAACTCTGTGTTGTTGTTTTTGTTGCACTCCTTTGCTTTATCTTGGCCAGGTCGCAGTTGTAAATGAGAACTTGTTCTCAACTGGCCTACCTGGTTAAATAAATATAATAATAATAATAATAATTCTATGGGCAATTTGATACCAAAAACTTCTGACACTTTTCAAGTTACGTGAAATCAATAAAACATTTTATTGTGTCATTGAACCAAAGGAAAGCCCTTAGTATTTCAGCCTTTTAAACTATGAGTTGGCTTCTTACCCCTGCAGCGATGGGTGACCAGCAGAACCTTGCCATACTTCCCCCGGCCGATCTCCTTGATAATGTTGAAGTGCTCTTTGATCTCCAAGTGGCTTAGGCTCTGAGCCGTCAGCGCAATCAGTTCATCGATCAGACTGCCATCTGCAAGGCCCAGCTCGATCATCTCTCTCTCTCTGTCTCAAATCTGACAGTCAGAGAGACATGGGTTAATTAATGTAATGATCCAATGCCTCTGCACAATTCACAACAAACAATTATTGGAGATGCACGGATGCGAACACAGTATACAGTCTATACAGTGCATTCGTAAAGAATTCAGACCCCTTGACTTTCTCCACATTTTGTTACGTTACAGCCTCATTCTAAAATGCATTAAATCATTTTTTTCCCGTCATCAATCTACACATCAATCTAACGCCCCATAATAACAGAGCATTTATTTAAAATAAATAACACAAATATCAAATTTACATAAGTATTCAGACCCTTTACTCAGTTCTTTGGCAGCGATTACAGCCTCGAGTCTTCCTGGCTATGACGCATTAAGCTTGTCACACCTGTATCTCTGCAGAGCCACTCAAGCTCTGTCAGGTCGGGTGGGGAGCATTGCTGCATATTTTAAGGACTCTCCAGAGATGTTTGATCGGGTTCAATCTGGGCTCTAGCTGGGCCACTCAAGGACATTCAGAGACTTGTCCCGAAGCCACTCCTGTGTTGTCTTGTGTGTGTGCTTAGGGTCATTGTCCTGCTGTAAGGTGAACCTTCGCCCCAGTCTGAGGTCCTGAGCGCTCTGGAGCAAGTTTTCATCAAGGATCTCTCTGAACTTTGCTCCATTCATCTTTCCCTCAATCCTGACTAGTCTCCCAGTCCCTGAAAAACATCCCCACAGCATGATGCTGCCACCACAATGCTTCACGTAGGGATGGTGCCAGGTTTCCTCCAGACGAGACACTTGTCATTCAGGCCAAATAGTTCAATCTTAGTTTCCTCAGATGGTCTGAGAAACCTTTAGGTGCCTTTTGGCAAACTCGAAGTGGGCTGTTTTACTGAGGATTGTCTTCCGTCTGGCGACTCTCCCGTAAAGGCCTGGTTGGTGTAGTGCTTCAGAGATGGTTGTCCTTCTAGAAGGTTCTCTCATCTCCACAGAGGATCTCTGGAGCTCTGTCAGAGTGACCATCGGGTTCTTGGTCGCCTCACTGACCATTGCCCTTCTCCCCCAATGGCTCAGTTTGGCCGGGTGGCCAGCTCTAGGAAGAGCCTTGGTGGTTCCAAACTTCTTCCATTTAAAAATGATGGAGGCCACTGTGTTCTTGGGGACTTTCAATGCTGCAGACATTTTTTGGTACCCAGATATGTGGCTCGACATAGTCCTGTCTCGGAGCTCTACGGACAATTCCTTTGATCTCATGACTTGTTTTTTCCTCTGACATGCGCTGCCAACTGTGTGACCTTATATAGGCAGGTGTGTGCCTTTCCAAATCATGTCCAATCAATTAAGTTTACCACAGGTGGACTCCAGTCAAGACGTCGAAACATCTCAAGGTTTATAAATGGAAACAGGATGCACCTGAGCTCAATTTTGAGTCTTATAGCAAAGGGTCTGAATACTTATGTAAATAAGGTATTTCAGTAAATTTGCACACATTTCTAAAAACCTGTTTTCGCTTTGTCATTATGGGGTATTTTGTGTAGACAAAAGGGAAGGGGTCTGAATACTTTCCAAATGCACTGTACCAAGATTATACTGTACCAAGGCAACAGAGCTTCATTTTGAGGTCACCGTTTTTGGTGGTCACAATACAAATGTATTTATCGAGCCATTCCTAATAATGAATCTGACCGTTAATAAAGGGTGAATCACAATCGCAATCTCCAGAAAAGAGATCCATCCATAGCCAGTCTTACTACTGTAACTTTATGCATGCCCCTCTACCTCTGTCGGCCCACCCAGCACTCTCTCTGTACCACAGTCATTCATACACACTAATACGACACACTCAGCACTCACTGCAAAACCAAACATTTTACAGTATCACATGGCGTGAAACACATTGACGGCATTAGATGACATGTTATGTAGACATGTTGCAGGTGTTTTGAATTATCCGTGGCGTATTTGTATGGCAAGGTGGGCTACTAGGAGTCAGAACATGCATTCTGTATGGCCTGGTTATCTTATTATGTGACAGCTTAAATACTTCTCAAAGATTGTTACGTTTGTGTAGGCTGAGGTCAAATAAAATAGCAAATAATCACACAAACTGCTAAAAACACAACATCACGGGTTAATAACATACCCAATCAGTGTTATTATCCCACAAAGTACTGTGTAGTGACAGAACATGTTGCTGTAATTGTAGCAGTAACATTATAGTGTAAATGCATAATTAAAATGTTGACAATAAAGATGGGCTACATTGAATTAATGTTCCAACATTTATTTTAAACATCCTCTTTCATAATTTCCTGTTTGAATGATGTCAACTACTACAGTAAGAAAATCGAATTCCTTTGGACTTGAAATTAGTTACCGAAATTAGTTATTTGGAATAACTGTATAATATAATATTCTGGAGTGGATGTATGTATACAGTAGTTTATTTTAACGAGAACATTAATCATTAAACGAGATCTCGCTATGAATTTACACAATTAAATTACATTGGAACTCATTTCCGATGTAATTATATTTACAGAAATGTTCAATCATAAAATAGTTAGCAAAAGGAAGCAATGTGGGTTTCACAATCGCTATTGATTGTTTTTCCATGTAAACATTCAATATTGATCAGTTGTAAACTGATCAATTTAGAACACTTTTAGGGTTTTTGTCATCATATGATATATCACGCATTATCATTACAAATAATACTTTTTTTGCAATACCACAAGCCTTCTCTGCAAGATGTATTAATGCACATTTTGTAGGTGTACATAAACTATAAAATTGGTGTTTAAGTACATATAGAAATCTCATACCCATATGACATGCATAACAAAAACAATGATTTCATTGCATTTGAATCGACATTGATCTTACTCAAGCATAAAACATTGCATCAACCAAAATGATCAGAGAACTGACTGATGGTTATCTTACCTTTATAGTAGAGTATCACAATGGTCTCGATCAATAAATATGCACACATATGTTGCGACAAACACAATACACACACACACACACAAAAAAAAAACATACGCACAACCTGCATGCAACTTGCATGCATGTGCCAGTTAGCGTAGTGGTGAAGCTCAGGTTTAGCTAGTGTCCCTCTGTCCTTCCATCACCTTACTGCAGCTGTGCTGTGGATCACAGAGCTGTGTGGCTGGCTGAGTGGACCAGGGTTAGAGGAGAGTGCTACCACTCGGCTACAGCTAAGACTCGGAGCCCACTTCGACAGCTGATTACAAAACTGGCTGCTGCAAAGGGCACTCACACTCTTACACACACACTGACACACACACTGACACACACACTGACACACATGCTGCTTTATAAAGCAGAAGCACCTTAACTGCTCTTGGAAGATTAAAGGTTCTGTCACTATTGGATGTACCAATATGGGCACATGCCCACACACTCACACTCACACACTCACACAAATACACACGAATACAGCCCCCTAGGGAACTACGAGTAAGTACATGTGCTAATACCACTACAACCTCCCAATGTTCTCAGTGCTAACAGGACTGCGTCTATTAAACGACAAATGTGCAGGTGTGTTTAAACACACAGTCATGCATGCTTATCTAGAATAAAGAGTTGAGCACAGTGAAGATACAGTAGTATGGTGTATTATCTCTCCAGTCACAAATGTAAAAGGGGGAAAAAAGTTGTTTCCTGAAATTTCCTAATTCAACCACATTGTATTTACGTCCTCCTTGCCCTGTAGTAACCAAGCCCATGTACCCTGAGAATGTGCTGATTGAACGCACCACATACAGTCAGTTCCATAAATATTGGCACCCTTGATAAAGATGAGCAAAAAGACTGTATAAAATAAATGATACAAAAAACTGAGCTACAGCATATTGTATGCTCCAGAAAAAATATGAAATTATATTATTTTATACTAATACAATTGCTCAGAGAAAGAGATTTTGTTTAACAAGTAAACATTTTACCCAGTACCAGGACATTTTAGCCAAAAACCTGGTTGCCTCTGCCAGGAGGCTGACACTTGGCCGCAAGTGGAACTTCCAGCAAGACGATAACCCCAAGCACACATCAAACTCAACAAAGAAATGTTAATTGTCCAGTAAAATGGCCATCTCAGTCTCTGGACTTGGACCCCATTGAAAACCTGTGGTTTGAATTGAAGAGGGAAGTCCATAAGGGTAGACGAAGGACATCAAGGATCTGGAAACATTTTTGTATTTTTTGTATTACTTGTTAAACAACAACTCTTTCTCTGAACAATTGCATTGGTATAAAATAATATAATTTTCCTTTTTTTGTTGCATGCAATATAGCTCAGTATTTGTAGTATTGATTTTATACAGTCATTTCTGCTCATCTTTATCAACTGCGCCAATAATTATGGATCAGATTTGTATGAAGTTCTGACTAGTTTACCTCACCACACAGCACCACAACTGAGTTAAACAGCATGTGGTTAAGCTGAGATGAAGAAAACTCATAAGAACTCAGGAAAGCATTCTTTATCTCATTAAAGAATCTAAAGCAGATTTGAAAAACTCTATTTGGCAAACCATATATAGCTACTGGTGTTGCACCCAGCATCCAGCCTGTTGCATCCAGCTTTCTATTGACCTTTGGCCAGCTGGGTCACTACTAGATTGTCCAGGCTGAAATGGATCCAGGTCCAATGCAACAGGGGGCTTATCTGCAGAGCCCGAAGTGCCGGCCATGAATGCACTCAAGCAGTGGCACTCACACACACAAACATATCCACAGGGATATGTATGAAGCAACCTGGACTAGAGTGGTGGTCTTCAGAGTCCTCACTCATCACCCCTGACCCTAGTTATTCTGGGGTCTATAGGCTGCTCAGATACAGGGGTGGATTGGCTATCTGGCAATTCTGGTAATTGCCAGATCGGCTGGACGATTATTTTGCTTGGAAGGGCTGGTTGAAATTGCCACACACAAGAATATTTTTTATATATATCAAAAAATAAAACAATGAAAAAGGTGAAATGGCCGGTGGCCCATGGGCCTGTTAAGATTGTTTTTAGATACATTTTGGGGCAATTACTCTGATATACTAATCTATAATGAGCCTTTGGCTGATCAGGGAGCAACAGCCGGCCTCCCTACCAAGATGGGCCAGCCTGGTTTTCTGAGCTGAGGTCACACGAACTCAAATTCAAATGTAAATTCAGCATCAGCAAAGAGACCTGCTCTGACTCTGTCATCAGACAGTCAAGATCATGGATCGTAAAAAATGGAAAGGGTGCCTATAAACGTAGAAAGAGCACATTCTACATTGTCACCTCACTTAAAAATAATTGACCATGATTTGGTGCATTACCCTGCCCCTGCCCCTGCCCCTGTGCCTGTGCCTGTGCCCTCGCTGGGGCCTGCTGCTGTGATGAGCGAGCCACTCTCCTCTCCTCCCATGCGTTCGAGAGAGAAATGCGTTCTGAACATATAACATTTCAAAATGCAATTGAAGTAAAAACCCAGCTTTGAAAGCTTCGTCCCGTTGTCCCTGTTGAAGAGAGGAGGGTCTCAGCTTCCTGTAGGTATATATTTATTTCTCAACTCTCAATAATCAACTTAATAGCAACAATTTTGCAAACAAAATATTTTATATGGCTTTGAGATATTGAGTGTTGTGCCTACAACTGCAACGTTTTTTTTTTAGGACTAGCAGTGGGTATTATATTTACAGTTAAAAATTTAGTTAACGTGTTTTTTAGGACTAGCAGTGGGTATTATATTTACAGTTAACAATCGAGTTAACGTGTTTTTTAGGACTAGCAGTGGGTATTATATTTACAGTTAACAATCGAGTTAATGTGTTTTTTAGGACTAGCAGTGGGTATTATATTTACAGTTAACAATCGAGTTAACGTGTTTTTTAGGACTAGCAGTGAGTATTATATTTACAGTTAACAATCGAGTTAACGTGTTTTTTAGGACTAGCAGTGGGTATTATATTTACAGTTAACAATCGAGTTAACGTGTTTTTTAGGACTAGCAGTGAGTATTATATTTACAGTTAACAATCGAGTTAACGTGTTTTTTAGGACTAGCAGTGGGTATTATATTTACAGTTAACAATCGAGTTAACGTGTTTTTTCCACTTCCTCAGGTTTTGAACCGCAAACAAATTAGCCTATGATATTAATGTACATAAAGATGTATGTAATGAATCTCTATTAAACATATATAATAATAAGGAAATGATGGAGTCCTATTTTGACAGGGAGTTGGCAGTGCATGCAGTAATGTGGGCTGTGTGTGGATAAAGTGTCAGGGCCGATATGTTGTCCCAGGCTGCCCCAGCTCAGATACAGATTCAGTTTGGTTATGTTTAATGTTATGTCTATTTCAATGTCAATTCCTGATTTCCTATCAGTGTATTGGGTCAGGTACTGAATATTATTTGTCTGCACAACTGTTTTATCATTTAAATGTACTGTCATTTTGAACAGCATCAATAATAGCTCCTTTGTGGGCCATGACAAACTACTTTGAGCCATGCATGATTTTGTGTACATTGTGTAGTGTCTAAATGTTGCTCATCACATTTCAGTGTCAGAGTTGACCCAGGCTGTCATGTTTTGGAACTATGACATGGTAGGACAGAGGTCCTGGTGTCTCTCCCTTCCAACCTGTCCCCAGAGTCTGTCAGGAATGGAATTACAGAGTGGTGTAGAAAGGCAACCAGCTCAACACAGCTGCAATTAGGCTAACATTTCCAAATAGGTGCTACACTAAAAGTGAATAACTCCCAGCTGTTCTGGACATTAGTCCCATAGAAAGATAGAGGTATAGTTTTGCATGCGCACTGAGTTTACTTATGCAGTACATGATTCTTCAGAAGATCAACAATGTATACTAGCTATCAGATTTGTACATGGGTAACAAACCTTGGGATCACTGAGTGTCTTTCCATTCAGAGAATGAAACAATTCATCTCAAACCACACACGCACACACCCGTTCCAGGCCACCTGCTGTTAAGAGAAAATATGTATTAATTGTTTATAATTATTCAGGGTATCAGGTTTCTTGATCGTGATAAACTGCAGCTTTACTGTCCAAGTCTCAGTGACACATGGTCTTATATAGGCCATACTGTTTGACAGCTCCACTAGCCACCTCACCGCTCTGTGCCCTCAGCTGCTGCCTGGCCTGGCCTGCCTGCCGCAGGAACTACTGAACCCAAGGCCTCAGCATCATCACATCACACCAAGTGTGAGAAAAACCCTCAACGAATGTTGACATGGAGCTCCTGGCAACTTTTGAAATATGCCTGCGGGACATTTATTTACACATACATGCTTTGTTATATAAACAAACACCCATACACATAATTACTTTTGTCTTGAAGACAAATAATATGCTACTTATCAAGTAGCGCCTAATGGGGACTGACGAACAGTGTTTCCTAGAAGAGGTCAGCAGAGCAGCATGCTCAGGCAAGGGCATGCATGTACGAAAGCATATTTGTAATGCCTGTCTGCAGTATAAATTGTTGCTGGTTGACACAAAGTAAGGGAATGAACAGAGGAAACTGTGCTGCTTAATATAGAAAGATTAATAAAGAGTCATTCTGAAGGAGATGGGTTACACAGTGCCCACTGCAGATGGAGTGGGTGAAGACAGGCGAGTGAGATATCGTTTCAGCCTGGCATGCCACTCATCTCAGTGAGCATGGCCCATGCGGGATCTGAGGGATCTGTCCCATGTGACACATTTAGAATAGTCATGTACGTCCATGCATCAATGAGATATCATTATTTTAGTCCAATCAATTTATTTGGCAATGCCTTGCTCCTTTTGGTGTAGGAAATGGAGCTGTACAGTAGTTGCAGGTGACTGAGGGCAAAAGTTGACCGGTGGGTTTAGCCATGCTGGTTAATAAATGGTCATCAAAATGCTCAGTGTGTGTGTTTTGTTATTGCCTGGCACAGCCAAGGAAAATATCAGTGGAACAGGAACCAGGGTTGCGTTATGTGGCACATGGCACGACATTGGTATTAGTAAGGCTATGTAGCTGGTGATCACGCTCTGTTTCTATTTAATACCAGCCCCTGCAGTATCCACACAGCCCTAATCCTGCTACAGTCGGAGTCGTAGCAGCAGTGTTAATTGGGGTAATTGTGAGGCATGAGGCTGCCTGCTGCCGGGCCTTGTGGAGTTATTCCTATAATGGAGTAACAGGGTGGCAGTAGGATTCCTTGGGGGATTCAGGGGCGTGAGGGTATCTGAAACATTTCCTCTCTGTCTTCCATGTGACAGAGACAGTGTTTTGTTTTGTCAACAAAGAGCGTTATGGCAGGGACTTGTCTTACCACTGGCCTGTCTATGAATAGCTTGTCAAATTGGCAATACTCTCTCAACGTGTTCAATGACATGTACTACAAACTAGTGGAGCAGGCAATTTTAATCCTCTCATGTAAGTTAAAAACAGCAGGGTACAATTATTCATCTTCGTGCTAATTTTTACAAATCAAAATGTAATGGTGATTCTGGAGTTTCCCCAAGTTGCTATTGACTCCATTGTAGTATCAGGACACGTTTAAAATAATGCATATAGATTTCTAAATACCTGGAATGGGTTGAAAGTTCATGGTTCTCAATTCCAGATATTTTTTATTTTAGCTCACCAGTAGATGAAGCTGAATTTGTTCAACCCCGGCCCCAATCCTCACTACTACAAAGCCCACAAACAATTGTAAAATGCTTCTATTACTTACAGTACAAGCATTATATGCATTCAAACTCCATGGTCATTACACTGTGAAGTCACTGAATCCACATTTCTAGAGCACAGTGGCTCCAGTGAATATTTATAGCATTGGACTGCTGCAGTTTACAAGCTTTGGTAATGATGTGCAAAGCGCTGTAACCTATGGCATAATGACATGTTGACAACAAAGGTATTTACTGTAATCCTTACAGTGGTGATTCCTGCATTTATCTCTGTCTTTCTTTGTTGAATAGATGACATTGGGAAAGTAGTGACCTCCCTCCCTCCCTCCATCCCTCCCTCTCTTACAGATACAACACACAAACACAAGTACAAACACACACACACTTGAACACAAACTCATGGAGCATTTGCTTACATTTATAATTGAGTAATTTAGCAGACGCTCTTATCCATAGCAACTTACATTAGTGCATTCATCTTAAGATAGCTAGGTGAGACATCAACATATAAAGTCGTAGCAAGTACATTTTATCATCAAAGTCAGTGCTAGTTGGAAAAGCTAATGGGATATGTCTAAGACTCTCATTTTCAGAAGATGGGCAGGGACTCTGCTGTCCTAGCTTCAGGGGGAAGCTTGTTCCACCATTGGGGTTCCAGGACAGAGAAAATCTTTGACTGGGCCCAGCGGGAACTGCCCTTCGGGTGTTAGGGCCAAGAGACCAACCAGCTCGGGTTGGGGTGTAGGGTGTGACCATAGCCTGAAGGTAGGAAGGGGCAGTTCCCCTTGCTTAGAGGCGATGTCAGACTGGCGATGTCAGACTGCCAGTAAATGCTGCCATCTAGTGAAACTAACCCTTCTTTGAACTTGTAATCTCTACAGTGCCAACTGAAGACATATTACTGTATTCTGGGGCAAAACTTATTGATCAAAACATCACTCAATATATGTGGTCTTGATAACCATGTTGACCCCAATGATTTATATATACACTAGATGACTGACAGAGGGGACTGTTTTGAAGTCACAGCGCCTCCATCTTGGTACTCTCCTTCTCCATTGAAAAACATATTTTGGAAGCTATAGAAAGGTATTTATTAACATCTTTATCTACATCTGTTTATTCCATTACAGGCACATCAACGCATACTTTTTCAAGATATTTTTGTTAAAATATAATTTTTGGAAAGTACTAATGTACTACAACAACAACAACAAAATACTTGTAATTTTGTCCATGAAACATTTAATTGAAATAGGGTAGATATCCATTTATTCCAATGGAGGAGTACTTCTTCTGAGGAGTGCCAATAGGGCCACCCGGTGGCTTCAAATTCTCCCATTGGTCAATACATAGCATCAGCAATCCAGGGTTTATATCAATGACTGTATATATGAATGGACAAAGCCATCGGTCAAATAAAATAAAATAAAAGTTGATTTGTCACATGCGCCCAATACAACAGATGCTTACTTACAAGCCCATAACCAACAATGCAGATTTAAGAAAAATAAGAGTTAAGAAAAGATTTACTAAATAAAGTATAAACAAGAGTAACAATAAAATAACAATAACAGGGCTATATACAAGGAGTATCGGTACTGACTCAATGTGCGGGGGTACAGGTTAGTTGAGGAAATTGAGGTAATATGTACATGTAGGTAGGTGAAAGTGACTATGCATAGACAACAAACAGCGAGGAGCAGCAGTGTACAAATGGGGGGGGGGGGGGGTCAATGCAAATAGTCTGGGTAGCCAGTTGATTAGCTTTTCAGCAGTCTTATGGCTTGGGGGTAGAAGCTGTTAAGAAGCCTTTTGGCCATAGACTTGGCTGGAGTCTTTGGCAATTTTTAAGGCCTTCCTCTAACACCGGTCTTGGATGGCAGGAAACTTGGATGGCAGGAAACTTGGCCCTGGGCCATACACACTACCCTTTGTAGCGCCTTGAGGTCGGAGTCTGAGCGGTTGCCATACCAGGCAGGGATACAACCAGTGCTCTCGATGGTGCAGCTGTATAGCTTTTTGAGGATCTGTTGTCCTGGCACCACACTGCCAAGTCTCTGATCTTCTCCCTGTAGGCTGTCTCATCGTTGTCGGTGATCAAGCCTACCACCATTTTGACGTTGACAAACTTAATGATGGTGTTGGAGTCGTGCTTGGTCGTGGGTGAACAGGGAGTACAGGAGGGGACTAAGCACGCACCCCTGAGCTGCCGCCGTGTTGAGGATCAGCGTGGCAGATGTGTTGTTGCCTATCACATGACACCATGCATTCCTATGTGAAGACTCAATGGCGCATTGAAGCCAAATGTCAAAAAGTCAGTTAAGATGGTGTCTCATGGAGACATAACATCTGCAGTTTGATCTACTCTAGCAAGTTGCATGCTAGCTCAGTGCTGCCCCATCTTATTAAGTAAATCAAGTTGAAGGCCAAACGGGGTACTGCAGGCAGCCACAAGATTATCTTCATAAGTTCTTCTATGTGATTGTAAAATAATCAGATAAAGGACATACATCTGGTGTATTAAAAGCAATTATTGGTACCATGATTGTCTTCAAAAAAAAAGAAGAAATTTACACAAAGATTGACCATGAACATTGATATTTTTCCATTCACTGTAACGGGAGATCATGATTTTCAAATCAATGCCTGCAGTACTGTGGTCGGCCTTGAACTTCCGTGGCTTCAGTGAGAGGGGACAGTTTCTCTCCCCTGTTTTATATACATCATTGGTTGACCCTAGTCTCTTGAGGCCCTTGATTGAACCTATCCTTGATTTAAAGACTCCAGTAATATGATTTTAATGGGAGCAGTTGGTGTGCTATTCTTACACTCCCCAACGTGTTGAACACGGCAATGCATTATAACAATATAACAATGCAATATATCAAAAAAAAATGTCTGCTGCAGCATTAAGATTTGTGTCATTATGGACACGTTTAAAGGGATTATCATCTCACCCTGTGAAACATGTTTTGATCATAAGATTGTGCTACACTAATATTTTTCCTGCTAATATAACCCTTTTTCACATAACAGGCACTCAGCATTTGGTGTGTGGGTAGGATATTTAGCTACCGACCTATCTATCTATACAGAATTTTATGATGTGGAAATTGGAGTTGATGACCATTGATTTGGTAGGCTAATGTCTGACCTGTGTCTATAAATTCCTGCATGTCACGTGAACTGTTTGCAATGGTACTTCTTCAAGGGAACAAAGTCACGTTTCATGAGCTCCTGTATTCAGCCTCTGTTTAGTCATCATTTTGATTATAATTGAGGTTTCTCTCTCTGACCCTCCGACACAGTATGAGACAAGAGTATCATAGGGATCAATGTCAAAGTTTAAATTCATCATTGGCTCCAAATAAACTTATAGGCTACCTATGATTTAGGGTGCATTCATGCTCCGTTTTTTTTGATAAATCAATGAGTAGGTTATATGCGTTGGATCAATTGGCTAGGCTACTTTCCAGTGATCAAATGAGCTGATTAGGCCTGAGCTGATTCAGGGCACGGAATCTTGACATAAGCAGGTAATACCATATTTTTCCAATTTGTGGAAAGAGATTTCTTAAAGGGTCAATCCGCATCGAAACAATAACAAAGCGCAATTCCTGCCCCTGTTTTGGTAAAAAAAACTGGGGGGTGGGGCTGGAAGGATGTAATCACTCTCAAATTCATAAAAAGAGCTGACCATCCATGTGTCAAAATGATCGTTTTAACCATATAGTGTTTGTGTACATTTATTTTGTTTACAAACATTGGATTAAAACAAGCTTATATGTTGTGTTCTGATGGGACCACAGTTTACTAAGTTCATTAGGCATTTCTAAGTTGTATTCTTCAAGAATCAAGAGGTCCAAAAACTGAAGATTGGAAAAGTGTCTTGCAAAATGTTCTTCTGAACAAGCAGGAAGCCTATGCCTACAGTACATTCAGTAGGCCTATGCGTGTTTGTTGTTCTAGGCTTATAGGTCTCTATCTATAGGTTTCTATCTAGCTGCTCTATTTCCATGACCAGTGATGATGTGCTCAACGACATTGTCTTGTTTCATCAGCTGCATTCCACAGCTTTGAATTCCTTAAAAATCACCAGTTTACACACTGTAATTATAGTTTCTTACTTTGAAAAAGGTGGCTGTTGTGCTAGGTACAAGTACATTTGATGTTTTGCTCTGCATGGCTTATGACATCTCTGAGGTATGTTATCTTGATTTATTATGTGTTAATCAAAAGTGGACATATGCTGTTTATCACAGTCCCTGGTTCGAATCCAGGCTTTTTCACATCCGGACGCGATTGGGAGTCCCATAGGGTGGCGCACAGTGTCGACCGGGTTTGGCCGGGGTAGGCCGCCATTGTAAATAAGAATTTGTTCTTAACTGACTTGCCTAGTTAAATAAAGGTTCAATAAAAAAAATTAAAATAAGAAAAAAATCACTCCACTGTTTCGACCTGTCACTTGTCTGGCCCTGATGTTGCTGAGGTCATACACACCACCAGTGAGCCCCATGCTGAGTGAGGTCTAGGGCAGGGGGCCCTGGAAGGGACCATCCTAGTTGGTAAATTGCTGCTGTGCCAGCATGTGTCTGTTGGCTGGTGCCCATATTCAGCTCAATCAAAAGGAGTCACAGTGATGGGAGTGACACGGCCTGCTGCCTTGCCCTGCCTCCAGCAACGACACCTCTGCTTGAGGCCTTTCTCCTTGACAATCCCATCTCCGCTCAGGTGACTGAGTGGCTCTTGAGTTCCATTCTAAGATGATTGAGGCGATGTCCCGTGAAACAATAGCTTTTCTGCTCTGGCTGGAGACTAGTCCCTGATTGTGTCTTCTGCTGTGAGGATCAGAGGTAAAGACTGGCTCGCTGAGGCCCACCCTGACACAGATTTTCATTCAGTTCCCTGACACATGGACTGTCATTCAGTTCCCTGACACATGGACTGTCATTCAGTTCCCTGACACATGGACTACGGTGTGACAGCTTTATGGGTGGTGCAGCTTTTGCCACTATCACCTCACCACAATCATATTTAACAGTTAACCTGTACTGACCTTCCTTGTGTGTGTGTGTGTGTGTATGTGTATGTGTGTGTGTGTGTGTGTGTGTGTGTGTGTGTGTGTGTGTGTGTGTGTGTGTGTGTGTGTGTGTGTGTGTGTGTGTGTGTGTGTGTGTGTGTGTGTGTGTGTGTGTGTGTGTGTGTGTGTGTGTGCGTGCATGTGTGGTTGTGTGTGTGTGTTTTTGCGTGAGACATTGCAAAAATAGGAAGTAGGTTGCTCATGTTTGGAAAGTGAAATATGAGGGGTTGTCTTAACAAGAATGAGGAAGTCCTGGAGCCGGTTACTGGAAAGGGTCTGCCTGCTTCCTCATAGTGCCTCTTTTTTTGTTATTTTCTTGTACTTAGTACATTCATAAAACCAAAGACCAGAATAACTTTCAGTAGGATTTCCTCTATCAAACATTTGTATGAACAAGAAGAAAATGCTATGCAAGTGTGGGGCTGTGTGGAAGTCAAATGTAGCCAGTAGGGGGCATTAACAGATCATTCATTAACAACATAAACCAGTGTGCAGTCAGGTCTAATTGGTCTCCCCCTTACAAAATACACCCCATGAATGTAACATAATCATCAACATTTTAATCAAAACAATTACAATAGCAGACTTATTGAGGACATTATATGATTTGATTCTATCCACTTATCTTGTGATCCAGTCTTTGTCATGTTGTGGAAGTCAGCAACACCACTGTCTGTTACAACTTGCCTCTTATCACTCATTCAGTGGCTACAGCAGTCACTGTTGTTTAAAAGGTCAGCAATGTGCTTCCTATTTAGCCATAGGACTGGTCACATTCTTTTCTAGGAACTCATTCTGACCATACATTTTGCCACAGGGCTTTGAACTAAAAACTATAATGTCTGCAACTCAGTTGTCTGTATCGTTAACACTGATAATTTAAATGGTAGTCTTCCCCAAGTCAGTTGTCTTTACATAGAAGTCTGTTCCCTTATTAATTGAAAACTTGTTTCCAATGTGCATCCCCATGGACAAAATAACACATTCCATTGTAGGTACAAGTGGTTAAGGGGGGGGGTGGCAAAGGATGAAAAATTAAGGAAATTAGCAAGGAATTGATTTGTTGAATTGATCCACTTACAATGACATAATGACATACTTTGATTTGTAAGGTAAGCAGAGCAGTACTAATAGGATTGGCTGTGTAGTAGGGAGAGTGCTCTGTGATGTGCTTTGGAGTCAGAGCCAGACTCACATTTTATTTAAAATTGGGTTGATCTCCACTGATGCCATGCTTCAGCATGTTTCCAAGGTAACAGAGGAGTTTGGCTTGAAACCAGACCCTGCAGTGCAGAGTGCCACTGCATAGAAACCAGCCTAAATATATCCCCACACACTTTACTTCAACGTAACACATTCACATCCATTATCAACCACACACACACACACACACACACACACACACACACACACACACACACACACACACACACACACACACACACACACACACACACACACACACACACACACACACACACACACACACACACACACACACAAATCTTATGCATTCTTCTTATCTTGTGTGGTCCAGACATCATAATTTATATGATATAAAATAATGTAGCGGACACAGGGAGTAATTATAATATCTGGGGCAATGAAGGTCTGGGGTTGTGGGGTTGTGTGCTGCTGATGCCATAGCTGGAGTCAGTATGCCACGCAGTGTGAGTTAGCATCATTCATTCATTTTGAATATGGACAGCCCAAAATAAAACATTTTACCTAGCCTACAGTAGTGGTGCCACTGCCTGAGTAAAGGAATTAAAAAGTACAAATGATATAACATATCTTCTCTTCATTGTGAATGTTTAATTAATGTAACCACCTTGTGGATTTCTGTCATGGGTTCTGTTTCTGCTATCTATGGATAGATGATGCATGGAATGGTGCAGGGTTTTGGCTACAAACATGAATTAGGACGTGTAATTTAAAGCAATGATGGCCATGGATGCATATCCTCCTCAGATTGTGCATTATGTGGTTTCACAACCTTTTGTAACCTTGCGAGTGAGGCCCATAGCAGGGAAAGTCCCCTGAGTCAACTGAGCATTAATTGTCCAGAAACACTGTCGTTTCTGGGACTGCCTTAGTGCTATAGCATACCACAATACACCCTATTACAAATCTATTACCATTCTAAAAACATCATAGTGCCTCTGAGATCTTAAAAATGTGCAACGCTAAGGATGATTTGGTATTCCGTTTGAATGCAAGCTTTGCTCTTTTGTGAGGCCTGTCTCTTCTGGAGAGCTTCTTGAAGTCCTCAAGTCTGCAGATGCTCTGCAGGGAAGAAGATAGCAGCCACATGGTCGCCCCCACGTGCAGGAGGCCCTCCTTACCCAACCTGCGCCTAAGACACATGTCTTTCTCCTCTGCTGGCTTTGCTTTCTGAGGGCTTAAAAAAATAACAGCCTTCCGATTCTGATATCATTTGTATTTTAGGAAACAAACTGAACTTAATGTGCTAAGCTTCATGGAAGCGATGTACCAAAGCCTTTAAAAAAAAGCTCATTTTCAAAATGCTTCATCTGAAATATAATGTTGTCAAGCTAATTCATATGCTACAGCGCAAGGTTTCGTTACAAGTGCCATTGCAATAGACAGACAACAGTCTCCAGTAGTCTTGTGCACTACAATATACTCCATAACCTCATGGCCTTCACCACATGCTTCTAAATTCGCTGTGACCCCAATTTCATCCTGCAATCTAGCTTTCTTTGGGTACCCCCCATCACCAGTAATGGGTAGTGACGGATGGTCTCCCCAATGCGTGTGAGTGTGGGGCCTGGTGGGCTCCCGTGTCCAGAGAGGCCATGAGAAGATGTATGAAACCCAGCCCAGAAGCACCTCCCCCTCCACCTTTCATCTCTCAGGGCTGCCTGCCTAACCATCCCAACCAAGGAATGCTGCCGGCAGCAGAGTTCCGCCCACCCGTCAGGCATTCCAACAAGGCATTGTGGGTGGGATTCAACAGGGTCACAGCCAAGGAAGTGAACTAGGAAGTTTTCACATGAGTTGATCTTCTCTTTACAACCTTCTCTTTAAACCACTCCACTGCTACCTTTTATTCATTTCAGCAAACAAAGTCTGTGACTGTCGATTTTAGCAAGTAAATCTTGGTGAGGCAAACAAAACATTATTTTTTTTAGATGCATGCCAGCAAAGCCACAAAACAACACAACAGTAAATAATACATTACTTGCACTATAATGGCAACAAGCGGGTCCCACAAACTGTTAGGGCCTACATAAAGCTGTCCCAACAGCAGAGCTTTCATTTCAGCACCATGGAGTGAATCCTTACCACCGTACACCTGGCTATCAGCGGAGCATTGTCTGGCAGCGAAACAATTCATTCAGCCTCGTTTTACTGCCTTATTAAAGAACATAGCTGATATGGCTGACTTGCTTAAACAAATGTAGCTTCTACTGATAATTGAGATGTACAAACTATGGTGTAAGGGAATGATGCCCGGATAAGAGGCATTCTGTAATTTCGATTAAGACATTAATGAGCAAGCTAAGATGGACGTAGTCAATATATATATGTGTGTTGACCACTTTTGAAATGGACAACGAAAGAATACAGAGCATGGGCTGCTCTGACAGTATTTGCCCTGTACAACAAGTCAGAACCGTAGGATAAATAAAGGGGGCATATAAGTAGACAAAGAAAGCTCTTACAATATTAGATGATGACATTTCTCAAAAACAGGTTATAGGCTACATGTGCACCATCGAGTCAGAACATTAACGTTAGGCGAAATTAAGAGGTGAAAATAGACCAAATTATTAGGGTGAGGCACATGGGCAACAAACAGCTTACTACACAACATACACTTAGCATTACTTTCTTAGCTACAGTATACGTCTCTCCCTGGCATATTACATCATTTATGCAGCGCGTATGAGAACAAAGAATGTGTGATACTGGCCAATAAAGAGGAAAGATTAAGATGGGCAAAAGAACACAGACACTGGACAGAGAAACTCTGCCTAGAAGGCCAGCATCCCGGAGTTGCGTCTTCACTGTTGACGTTGTGTAATGCAGTATGGAACGAATAAAGTACGCCGGGGCCCCCTCCGAGGGGGCGGAGAAACCTCCCACACCTCAGACTCCTGGAGTGGGCCAGCCACCACCGGCCTGAGGAGAGATACATGGAATGAGGGGTTCATGTGGTAATCAGGGGGAAGCTGTAACCTATAACATACCTTGTTCCCTCTCCTAAGGACATTAAATGGCCCCACAAACCGTGGACCCAGCTTCCATCAGGGAAGGCAGAGGGGCAGTTTTCGGGTCGAGAGCCAGACCCTGTCCCCCAGGCAGGTGTCTAGGAGCCTTGCACTGGGCACACACCGAGCAGGAGGAAACATAAACCCTCACGTCCTTAGCTAAAGTGGGCCACCAGTACATCCCAATGAGACAGCACACCATCCGACCAATCCCAGGATGACCAGAGGAGGGTGATGTGTGGGCCCAATAGATCAGTCGGTCGCGGACAGCAGACGGAACGTACAGACGCCTAGCTGGACACTGAGGGTGAGCGGGCTCTGCACGTGATGCCCGCTCAATGTCGCCGTCCAGCTCCCACACTACCGGCGCCACCAAACAAGAGGCGGGGAGTATGGGAGTGGGATCCATGGGCCGCTCCTCTGTGTCATACAGCCGGGTCAATGCGTCTGGCTTAACGTTCTGGGAGCCTAGTCTGTAAGAAAGGGTAAACACAAAACGAGTGGAAAACATGGCCCACCTTGCCTGGAGGGTTCAGTCTCCTCGCCACCCGGATGTACTCCAGATTACGGTGTTCCACCCACAAGCCAATATATCCACGCCTTCAAGGGCCTTGACGACAGCCAACAGCTCCCCGTCCCCCACGTCATAGTTTCGCTCCGCCGGGCTGGGCTTCGGTGGCGTACCCGAGCCCTGAAAGAGCACAGCTCTTATCCCAGCCTCCGATGTGTCCACCTCCACTATGAACGCCAAAGAGGGATCCGGATGGGCCAGCATGGGAGCCAAGGTAAACAAAGCCCTCAGATGACAGAAAGCCCTGTCCGCCTCACCTGTCCACTGCAAGCGCACCGGGCCCCCTTCTGCAGTAAAGTAATGAGAGCCGCTACCTGACCAAAAGCCCAGATAAACCTCCGGTAGTAGTTGGCAAACCCTAAGAATTGCTGCACCTCCTTTACCGTGGTGGAAGTCGGCAAATTACTCACAGCTGCAATGCAGTCACTCTCCATCTCCACCCCTGACGTGGAAATGTGATACCCTAGGAAGGAGACAGACTGTTGGAAGAACATGCATTTCTCAGCCTTGACGGACAGGTTATGCTCCAACAGGCGACCAAGCTCTTTGCGCACCAGGGACACATACTTGGCGCGTGTAGCGGAGTATATCAAAATGTCATCAATATACACCACTACACCCTGCCCATGCAGGTGCCTGAAAATCTCATCTACAAAGGCTTGGAAGACTGATGGCGCATTCATCAACCCGTACGGCATGACAAGGTACTCATAGTGCCCTGAGGTGGTACTGAAAGCCGTCTTCCACTCGTCTCCCTCTCGGATATGCACCAGGTTGTAAGCGCTGCTGAGATCTAGTTTGGTGAAGAATCACGCCCCGTGAATTGACTCTATCGCTGTAGCTATGAGTGGTAGCGGGTAACTATACCTCACTGTGATCTGATTCAGACACCATAGTCAATACACGGGCGCAGACCCCATCCTTCTTCTTCACAAAAAAGAAACTCAAGGAGCAGGGTAAAGTGGAGGACCGAATGTACCACTGACGCAGGGATTCGGAGACATATGTTTCCATAGCCTCCGTCTCCGCCTGTGAGAGGGGATACACGTGACTCCTGGGAAGTGCAGCGTCTACCAGGATGTCTATCGCATAATCGCCCCGTCAAGGTGGTAATTGAGTCGCCTTCTTTTTGGAGAAGGTGAGAGCCAAATCGGCATATTCAGGGGGAATGCGCACGGTGGAGACCTGGTCTGGACTCTCCACCGTTGTAACACCAACATAAACCCCTAAACACCTACCTGAGCACTCTCGCGACCACCCCGTGAGAGCCCTCTGTGGCCAAGAAACAGTGGGGTTATGACAGACTAACCAGGGTAGGCCCAGCACCACAAGAAATGCAGGAGAGTCAATGAGAAAGAGACTAATTCTCTCCGTAAGACCCCCCTGCGTCACCATACCCAAAGGCGCGGTGACCTCCCTAATCACCCCTGACCCTAATGGTCGACTATCTAAGGCGTAAACGGGGAATCGCACATCCACAGGAAAAATTGGGGTTCCTAAAATATGAACTGACGCTCTATCAATAAAATTCCCAGCTGCGCCTGAATCTACGCCTTATGCTGGGAATATGGGGAAAACTCAGGAAAAGTAACAGACACAAACATATGTGCAACAAAGGGCTCTGGATGAGAATGGTGCCGGCTCACCTGGGGTGACGCCAGAGCGCCCTGCCTGCTGCCTCGATTCCCAGAGGAACCAACCCGGCACCGACCGGCAGTGTGTCCTCTGCGGCCACAGATGGTGCACGAACTGGAACCTCCTCCGGTCTTCCTACGCACCGCCCCTCCCAGCTCCATAGGTTCAGGAGTGGGGGTGCGAGGGTATGGAACCACCAGACCCCACGATCTGAATATCCGCGGGTAGCCAGCAGGTTGTCCAGCCGGATGGACAGGTCCACCAGCTGATCCAACGTGAGATTGGTGTCTCTGCAGGCCAGCTCCAGACGGACTTCCTCGTGCAGACTGCAACGATAATGGTTGATCAGGGCCCGGCCGTTCCAACCTGCACCGGCAGCCAGGTTCCTAAACTCCAGGGCGAACTCCTGGGCGCTCCTCATCCAGGAATGTTTTTTTTTCATTGTATTATCTTTTACCAGATCTATTGTGTTATATTCTCCTACATTCCTTTCACATTCCCGCAAAGTTCAAAGTGTTTCCTTTCAAATGGTACCAAGAATATGCATATCCTTTCTTCAGGGCCTGCGCTACAGGCAATTAGATTTGGGTATGTCATTTTAGGTGAAAATTGAAAAAAAAGGGCATATCCTTAAGAGGTTTTAAAGGTCTTACTCACATCGGCTCCAAAGAGCGTGATCAAACACTCATTTCAAACAGCTGGTAATCTCACACATGGTTCAGTGTTGCTTTCCTCGAATCAAGCATAGAAGGTACAATATTTAGCTTGTCTGGTAGGCTTGCGTCACTGGACAGCTCGCAGCTGGCTTTCCCTTTGTAATTTGTGATAGTTTGCAAGCTGTTTGATGGTTTGTCGGAGGGTGTAGCAGGATTTTTTATAGGCGTCCAGATTATTGACCCACTCCTTGAAAGCGGCAGCTCTAGCCTTTAGCCCAGTGTGGATATTGCCTGTAATCCATGGCTTCTGGTTGGGATATGTACGTACGGTCACTGTGGGGACGACGTCGTCGATGCACTTATTAATGAAGCCGGTGTCTAAATTCCTAAATGCCATCGGATGAATTGTGGCACATATTCCAGTCTGTGCTAGCAAAACAGTCTTATAGCTTAGCATCCGCATCATCGGACCAGTTCTGTATTGAGTGTGTCACTGGTACTTCCTGTTTAAGCTTTTGCTTGTAAGCAGGAATCAGGAGGATATATTTATGATCAGACTTGCCAAATTGGAGGACGAGGGAGAGCTTTGTATGCATATCTGTGTGTGGAGTAAAGGTGATCAAAAGGTTTTTTTCACCTCCAGTTGCACAGGTTGGTAGAAATGAGGTATAACGGATTTCAGTTTTCCTGCATTAAAATCACCGGTCACTAGGAGCGCCGCCTCTGTGTGAGCATTTTCTTATTTGCTTATGGCCCAATACATCTCGTTTTAATAAAATAAATGGAAAATAATACAAAATAATAACCTCGAACAATGCACAGACAAGAAACAGAAACAGAAAGAATGACGAGCGGGGAAGAAACCAAAGGGAGTGACATATAAAGGGCAGGTAATCAAGGAGGTGATGGAGTTCAGGTGAGTGTCATTATGCACCCAACGCTGGTGAAAGGTGTGCACCCTAACGAGCAGCCTGGTGACCTAGAGGCCGGAGAGGGAGCACACGTGACAGTACAATCTCCCCGATGCACAGCTCCAGCCGCAGGACGATCCCGGGGTACAGGAGCTGACCGGTAACCTCTGCTAAGGCGTGGGAACCTGTCGATCCAGCTGAGGCGTGGGAGCATGACGACCTAGAGCACCGGAGAGAGAGCATATGTGACAGTACCCCCTCCCTGGCACGTTTGGCTCCAGCCACAGGATGCCAACCACAGGGACGATCCCGGGGATCCGGAGCAGAACCAGGCTCGGAAACCTGACGAACCGGCTGAGGAGTAAGAGCCTGATGAGCCGGCTGAGACCTCCCCGGTTGCCTCGGCTGAGGCACTGGAACCTGTTCATCCAGCTTAGGCATGGGAGCCTATCCAACCCGATAAGGCATGGGAGCCTGAGGGAATTTTATTTGAATTAGAATCTTAGGAATTGCTGGGGATAATATTGAATCTGGAATATAATTATTGGAATTCAACTAGCATTGGATTTCAGAGGAATTTAATTATCTCTGAATTCAAAGACTGACAGGGAATGTGAATTGAATTAAATTGAATTTACAGGGAGAGAGAATTGAATTAGAATTGAATTTGTGGAATTGACCCAACTCTGACTTGTGAACACCATTTTTATGTCTCTGTACAGTATGAAGGAAGTTAGAGGTTGTTTTGTGAGCCAATGCTAACTAGCATTAGTACAATGACTGGAGGTCTACAGGTACGCTAGTTCATCTGACTGTGAGTAAGTATAAAAAATTGCTTCGCTGCCAGAATCTTGCAGTATTCCTTTAATACCAAGACACAGTAATGGCCAATTCATGGCCATTCAATTTAAATCTCGATCTTTCTGGTCATATTCATTCCTGGTTTTAATGAGTGTAGAATAGGCTAGGTTACAGAGGAAAGCCTGCTGAGAGTGGAGATTGGCTGGTAGTTCAAACCGACTCTCTGTGAAAGGAACTGTGTGTGGCAGTGGCAACAGCAGCTATCTGAGACCATTCTCCTCAGCAGGCTTTGTATTAGATCCAAGGCGAGCAAGTTCACAGAGACAGACCCTGGAGAAGGGGAGGGAAAACTGGTCTGGACAGGGTTTTCAAAGGCAATTCCAGCATTTGGATGCCCATCGTGATTCACGCATGCAGCAGTGGATTCAAAAGATGCAGAAATGTCTTTTGTTCACCAGCTCTCCTTTAGAACTGATTCCTTTAGTGCAGTTTTAAAACAGCAGTCTCTCTTCTTTATAACGGCAGCCTTTCATTTAGAAATGTTAATGCAACAAAGATGTCTCAAATGAATGTGTAGTTGTACTCTTATAAGATGTTATGCATATTTATGGTGGTTCATCTCAGATAAGAGCCTGGTGCCCATGAGTTCATGTAATTGTATCCTCCTACCCTGTGTTTAGAGGATATGGATTTGTCCCCCCCCCCCCTCCTTTCCCACTCACTGAGCTATCCGGTTACATAAAACATTTATTGCTATTTCCCTTTCAATAAAAAATAAGTCCTCATAAAATACACATCACATTGGCTAATGCTCCATTTAGCTTTCCCAATAATAAAGACCCTCTTGAAATAGTAACAGAGAGCTGATCCCAGTTTGCATTATCGTCTGGCTTGGTATCATAAGTGTCCCTTATTGAATCTCCTCCATTAGCAGACTGGAAATGGGGGAGCCTTTTCCTCTCACACAGATGCTATTTTGTACACAACTCAAGCAACTAGAGCCGTACATACTGTATACCCAGATATTGCATCTAAAGTGTTTAATGACCTCTTTGGCATGTTCACTTGTTGCTAATGACTGGTGAAGCATTAAGATGGGAAGCATTTACTCCTGCATTCCTCGGTTCTCCATTAATGTCCTAATCAATCACAGGAGCGGCTCTAACAGTCTGCCCTCCTTTCCGTTCCTCAGGCTTGGGTTGGGTTCTGGCTATGTACGCTGCTGACCTTGGGGAAATAGAGAGAGGAGTCCTCTAGGCAGAGTGCTGCTCAGTGGAGCAGATAAACCTTTGTCTTGTTTCGAGTAAATGCTGATGGACATACTGGGACACTGGCAACACAGGAAGCAGAATGAGGATAATAGAACCAACACGGCTAACCTTTCTTCCACGCTGCCGCTGGGAGGCTGAGGGGCCATGGCTCGCCACTCAACACTCCCCAGTCCCCCATTGCCTGGGAGAGGTAGGGGAGGGGCCGTGTGGAGGGTGAGGGGATGGTTCTCATAGCTCTCTTTCTCTCCCTTACAGAATTCCTTTCCTGCCACTTCACTCCCCAATCTTGTTTCACGGCCAGTGGGTCTCAATGGCCGGCTCTGAAGGGGGGTTGAGGGGGGACAAGCGGGGCCACGGGGGACTGTTGCAGAGTGAATAGGTGTATTTGGACTGTAGGTTCTGGGTTTGAGGGGTTCACAGAGAGCTGAGCTACAGGGGGGCTTCATTCTCTTTTCACTCAAAGTGGGTCAGGTGCTCGCAGTGTGAAAGTCTGGGAAAACTCTAAGAGAAAGTTCAGTGCAACTAAAAAAAATTACGACAATGCTAACTGGTTGTAGAAAACAATAACATTGCGGACTATATTGCATGTCTGGTTGCCATGGAGATGGATGAGACGACCTTTTGGATAAAAAATTCAAATGAACGTAACTGTTACAGTCTTATTTATTTAGAACTGTCTTTTTTAAAGAATTTTTTTATACATTATGTTGATTTCAATTGATTTCTTGAAAACAGTGTGATTTAGCAGCTTCTAGGATTGGATCCTCAGACCACCATGATTATCCATTACTTCCTACATGTTTTATGATTATCTGATGCCTAGAAAGCTCAGTGCTCCAACATGCTGATAGGCCATGCACTCACTGCACTCACATTAGTGCTGATGACCAACCTGCTGCACTACAGCTTCCATCCTTCGTCAAACAAAGGGAAAACCATCTTTTTTAAGACAGGCCTTTGAACTCTCCGCCTGCCTAACATTCTGCGCTGCTGCCAATGGTCAGAGATTGAAGAGAAAGAGGAATGGGGTCACAGATCATTTAACTGGTCACATTAACTTTAAAAAATGTGTATGTGAAGTGCTTAACCCACAGCTAGCCCTCTGTGGCACCATTCTGTGACATAAATCACCCTTTAGTAGGCATTTGTCAGAGACTGGGCTTATGGACAATGAGCTGGTCTTAATGAGGGTGAAAAGGACAAAGTCAACGGATGACCGGAAAATGAAGGAGAAGGGAGATGGTTTTCCTTCTGAGGGGCCCTGCCCTGTCTGTAACGTTTCTTTACATGAGTGAATGTCTAGCAGAGATACAAGGCCCTGTTTGGTTTTGACTATTATCAGAGACTTTGCAAGAATGTTATATAGTTAAGCAAGCATAGAGACACAATCATTTCAAGATGGTGTATGTTATAGTAATTACCGAAATATACTTGTCAGTTGTGAAAAGGAGATAATTGTGAAATTACTGACCAGGGTAGATTATGTTCATTCCATAAGGAATCATGTCTATATATTTGTTTTTTAATTTATCAAAGTATTGACTTATTAATTTATATGCTGTATTTTGGGAATAATATTAGACATTTATCAGAATTAGTAACACACAAACTACTCCCACAGAGCATTAAAACCAATTTGCTTATCTCCTGTAATCAAAGATATTTATTAACAGCATGTGATAAATACAGTACGTTTGTAGCTGCCTCTCATTAATTCATCATTTAATAATTGGGTATGAATTAATAAGAGTATCTGTTAAGTATTTATTTGTGTGCATGTATAAAACATACACCAATTATGTATACGTTTGTCTGGTTGTCAAACTAATGATGATTGTGTTAGACTGTGAGGGGCTCCCAGTCTTCAGTCTTCCTCCATCTTGTGGTCCTGCAGTAGTAATCATGCAGTGTTGCAGTGTTGTAACGAACAGGAAGCAACGGGTCTACTCCAGTGGGGGGGAGAAGACTAGACTATCCTCCATCGATCTATGTTGTCATAGCCAAGTTAACATTCGGAATGTTACAGAGTGTGAGATTTATGGCCACATGTGTGAAGTTTCACATGTAACGTTTTTCCCTTATCTGAAAAAAAAAAACAGCCCACATTTTCACCACTTCCAGCTACATCTGTTCTGACATCCAGGGGCCGACCCTGCTTAACTGACAAACCAGCAGTGGGATGCAGTGTGCTATGTTGGTGGAATGAATCTGCCAAAAATTGCAACTGGACAAAAGGCAGCGAAAGCAAAGGTCATGGTAACATAACCATATATAGGGAAAATTGCAGGCGTTTTATTTAATTGCGTTATGATATGATAAAAAACTGAATAATTTTATTTTTTTACACCCATTTACAATTCATTTTCTCTCACATAAAAAAATATTGCAATATTTTGTTTTGCTATAAGTACGTTTGAGTTAATGCTTTGTGTAACCGGTGTGAAATGGCTAGCTAGTTAGCGGGGAACACGCTAATAGCGTTTCAATCAAAACTTTCACGTGAGAATCGGATGGGCAGTTTTTCACATGTGGAATTGCAAGTTCACATGTGAAAAACAATCACATGTAAAAACATAATTTGCAGTTTAATATGTAAAAAAACTCCCTTTCACATGTGGAATTACAATTTCATGTGAAAAACACTCACTTGAATGTTTTTCAAATATGAATTAGCAAATTGTATTTTATTTTAACATGTGATTGTTTTTCACATGTGAACTTGCAATTCCACATGTGAAAAACTGCCCATCCGATTCTCACGTGAAAGTTTTTAAGATGTGAAAACTGCAATTTTCACATGTAAAACTGCAATTCACATGTGAGTTGAAAACATGTTATTCTCCTAATGTCAAAAGGTGGTGTTAACATGTGAACTTTAAATATAATACATGTGAAAATATGGTTTCAAATTTAAGCTCAACATGTGGAAACAGCTACTTCACATATGAAAATGCGATTTCACATGTGAAACTGGAAATTCAACATATTTTTTTGTACGGGTGTCTGGGCTGAACAGAACAGACCCATAAACCTCTCGACTCCATTAACCACACAGGTCCATGCTGGTCACCCTGGGGGCTGTAGAGGTGGGGGTAGTAGGGGGCTGGGAGCGGGGATAGGAGAGACAAACAAAAAGGCCCTTGAAGAGACCTTTCCTGTGCTACGTGTCAGATGAGCCTCAGGGTATCACAGTCTGTACACACTCTCATTCAACACTAATCTTGTGGATGTGTTGTACACAATGTTCGGCTCTCAATCCGTTTGGTACATTGGAAGTGTTGAGACTGTGTATGGCTTAGAGCGTGGGGTGATAGACTGTTCTGTACAAACCTCACATTTATATTAGCTATTTTCTATATATCGGTTCTCTCAGACTGCTGAGTTAGCCACGAGTTGAGGGTAATTCTAGCCCTGCCGCCATGTACAGTTGAAGTCAGAAGTTTTACATACACCTTAGCCAAATACATTTAAACTCAGTTTTTCACAATTCCTGACATTTAATCCGAGTAAAAATTCCCTGTCTTAGGTCAGTTAGGATCACCACTTTATTTTAAGAATGTGAAATGTCAGAATAATAGTGGAGAGAATTATTTATTTCAGCTTTTATTTCATCAATCACATTCCCAGTGGGTCAGAAGTTTAGATACACTCAATTAGTATTTGGTAGCATTGCCTTTAAATTGTTTAACTTGGGTCAAATGTTTTGGGTAGCCTTCCACAAGATTCCCACAATAAGTTGGGTGAATTTTGGCCCAACTTTGTAGGTCTCCTTGCTCGCATACACTTTTTCAGTTCTGCCCACAAATGTTCTATAGGATTGAGGTTAGGGCTTTGTGATGGCCACTCCAATACCTTGACTTTGTTGTCCTTAAGCCATTTTGCCACAACTTTGGAAGTATGCTTGGGGTCATTGTCCATTTGGAAGACCCATTTGCGACCAAGCTTTAACTTCCTGACTGATGTCTTGAGATGTTGCTTCAATATATCCACATAATTGTCCTGCCTCATGATGCCATCTATTTTGTGAAGTGCACCAGTCCCTCCTGCAGCAAAGCACCCCCACAAAATGATGCTGTCACCCCAGTGCTTCACGGTTGGGATGGTGTTCTTCTGATTGCAAGCCTCCCCCTTTTTCCTCCAAACATTGGGATTGTGTTCTGGGATGGTGTTCTTCGGGTTGCAAGCCTCCCCCTTTTTTCTCCAAAAAGTGCCATCTTTGTCCCCATGTGCAGTTGCGAACAGTAGTCTAGCTTTTTTATGGCGGTTTTGGAGCAGTGGCTTCATCCTTGCTGTGGATATAGATACTTTTGCACCTGTTACCTCCAGCATCTTCACAAGGTCCTTTCCTGTTGTTCTGGGACTGATTTGCACTTTTCGCACCAAAGTACATTCATCTCTAGGAGACAGAATGTTTCTCCTTCCTGAGCGGTATGACGGCTGCGTGGTCCCATGGTGTTTATACTTGCATACTATTGTTTGTACAGATGAACGTGGTACCTTTCATTTGTTTGGAAATTGCTCCCAAGGATGAAGCAGACTTGTGGAGGTCTACAATTTTTTTCAGAGGTCTTGGGTGATTTGTTTTGATTTTCCCATGATGTCAAGCAAAGAGGCACTGAGTTTGAAGGTAGGCCTTGAAATACATCCACAGGTACACCTCCAATTGACTCAAATGATGTCAATTAGCCTATCAGAAGCTTCTAAAGCTATGACATCATTTTCTGGAATTTTCCAAACTGTTTAAAGGCACAGTCAACTTAGTGTGTGTAAACTTCTGACCCACTGGAATTGTGATACTGTGAATTATAAGTGAAATAATCTGTCTGTAAACAATTGTTGGAAAAATATTTTTTTTCTGGGCCTTTACTAGTCCTGTATTAGTGGACCGATATAGCCGTCTGTAACGCTTCAACAAACAATTCTCAGCAATCATACCGACCCCTTAAAACTTAACATCGCAGCTATGACTGGAATCCGTATGAAGAACATTTTTCTGGGTATGGGAACAATCTCAGAAAGGCTGTAGAATGTGTAATCTCTTGCTGATGTGTTTGACAGAGTGGCACCTCTGCCTCTGCCACATTTACAGGTGTGCAGAATGGCAATAACGACATTAAGACGTGCCCTTGGTACGCTCATGTAATTAGCTATGCGTCTACTACTGTTGTGTTTGTCCATTTGAACCTGCTCATCTTCTCTATGTTCACCAATCAGCCCAAATCTCAATGGGTTCACTATCATCCTCCCGTCACAATGCAGGCCTGTTCACCCAGCAACACCTGGTCAAGTCCTACCACAGCTTAACACGCTTCATAGACAACCCAGGTCTACAGTAAAATCTCCACACTCAAACACATGTGTTACTTATCTAATTGAAATTTGGAAAAGAGTAAGTGCATTCATGCCATTTGCCATGATATGTGACTACATCTTACAAAGGTGGAATTCTCGGTGTATTTGGCATACAGTCTGCTATCGACCACTTATCTCTCCAGCCCTGCCTGTCCCAACATGGACCCATCAGGAGATCCCAGGGTGGACGGAGAACAGGTCTCACTCATAGCCCTGTAATTGAATTGTAATTGAATTAGAAATGATGCAAGGTGTTAAACCTGGTGTCAGCTCTATGGAGCAAAGGAGTGGGTAAGTTACAGTGGGGCAGGCAGGAGCATAGGGAACCGGCTGCCATTTGGGACCCAGCCCTTGTCGTTAATACCCTAGCTACAGAGTCCTGGTCTTCCTGATAGAGGCAGCTGGTCCTGCTGTTACGGAGCTGATCCAGGGAGAGGAGGGAGAGACACACCCCGGTCATTTAAACCCTGCTCAGCTCAGCTCATTTTCAAATACAATTATTGTGGCGTCGTGTTTGGTTGGAGTCTAAAGGATTTAATATGACTGTTTGTATGCGTATGGTATGACTGTGGGCTGAGGTTAAGTGTTACTCTCTAGTATTGTGTAGGATCAGGATGTTTGTTTGTAGTGAGGGGATAATGGTCTGTAGATATATCAACAGCAGCAGCAGTTCTAATTCCCCAGATTAGTCATGTGAGAAATGGGAACGTGAGGCTCCTCACGAGAGGGTTAATGGGAAGTGCCCTTCACATGATTTTGTAGCCATGGAATGTAGTTGGAGAATCCTGTTGGCAGGTGCAGGGGAATGAGGTTACCATGGAAACAGGTGTTAAGGTACATAGGCGTGTGGGGCACAGTTGTCATCACATCGTTTGCCCTGATTGACCTCCTGCTAACTCAGGAAAGGACCTCAATGCCACCAGTTACTCTGTGTGCTCGATTTGGTGTTCAAAGTTCAAGGAACTCAGAATCAACACACTAAATCCAGTGTTTAAAATGCAGCCATTCCGTTATTTATTACTGTGTTTTTCTACTTGCTTGGTGGTCTGATGGCTGTCGTCATTTGATCAGCACATCACAGGACTAAAGCAGCAAATCAGTGCCAGACTAAATGTTCCTTAGTTCTATGGCATCAAATCAGCCTCTAAAGTCTATTGCGAGCAAGATGGCGCTGTCAAGCAAGATTAGACATCATTGAGCAAGCAAACACTAAGTCGAGAGCGCAGAGGATGATGCGGCTAGCACACAGACAAGTCGAGAGCGCAGAGGATGGGTCCTGCAAGCAGAGGATGATGCGAGAGCACAGAAATTTGGTTGAGAGAGCAGGCAGACAGGATGTGTCCAGCGAGCAGACAGGCCAGTGGAGAGGCCAGTGGCGAGAGCAGACAGGCCAGTGGAGAGAGCAAACAGGCCAGTGGAGAGAGCAGACAGGCCAGTGGAGAGAGCAGACAGGCCGGTGGCGAGAGCAGACAGGCCAGTGGCGAGAGCAGACAGGCCAGTGGAGAGAGCAGAGAGTGTGTCCAGCGAGCAGACAGGCCAGTGGAGAGAGCAGACAGGCCAGTGGCGAGAGCAGACAGGCCAGTGGAGAGAGCAAACAGGCCAGTGGAGAGAGCAGACAGGCCAGTGGCGAGAGCAGAAAGGCCAGTGGCGAGAGCAAACAGGCCAGTGGAGAGAGCAAACAGGCCAGTGGCGAGAGCAGACAGGCCAGTGGAGAGAGCAAACAGGCCAGTGGCGAGAGCAGACAGGCCAGTGGAGAGAGCATACAGGTCAGTGGCGAGAGCAGACAGGCCAGTGGCGAGAGCAGACAGGCCAGTGGAGAGAGCAGACAGGCCAGTGGAGAGAGCATACAGGCCAGTGGAGAGAGCAGACAGGCCAGTGGAGAGAGCAGACAGGCCAGTGGAGAGAGCAGACAAGCCAGTGGAGAGAGCAAACAGGCCAGTGGAGAGAGCAAGCATGCCAGTAGAGAGAGCAGAGGATGTGTCAGAGAGCAGACAGGCCGGTGGAGAGAGCAGACAGGCCAGTGGAGAGAGCAAGCAGGCCAGTAGAGAGAGCAGAGGATGTGTCAGAGAGCAGACAGGCCAGTGGAGAGAGCAGACAGGCCAGTGGAGAGAGCAAACAGGCCAGTGGAGAGAGCAGACAGGCCAGTGGAGAGAGCAGACAGGCCAGTGGAGAGAGCAGACAGGCCAGTGGAGAGAGCAGACAAGCCAGTGGAGAGAGCAGACAGGCCAGTGGAGAGAGCAAGCAGGCCAGTAGAGAGAGCAGAGGATGTGTATAGCGAGCAGACAGGCCGGTGGAGAGAGCAGACAGGCCGGTGGAGAGAGCAGACAGGCCAGTGGAGAGAGCAGACAGGCCAGTGGTGAGAGCAGACAGGCCAGTGGAGAGAGCAAACAGGCCAGTGGAGAGAGCAGAGGATGTGTCAGAGAGCAGACAGGCCAGTGGAGAGAGCAGACAGGCCAGTGGAGAGAGCAGACAGGCCAGTGGCGAGAGCAGACAGGCCAGTGGCGAGAGCAGACAGGCCAGTGGAGAGAGCAGAGAGTGTGTCCAGCGAGCAGACAGGCCAGTGGAGAGAGCAGACAGGCCAGTGGCGAGAGCAGACAGGCCAGTGGAGAGAGCAAACAGGCCAGTGGAGAGAGCAGACAGGCCAGTGGCGAGAGCAGAAAGGCCAGTGGCGAGAGCAAACAGGCCAGTGGAGAGAGCAAACAGGCCAGTGGCGAGAGCAGACAGGCCAGTGGAGAGAGCAAACAGGCCAGTGGCGAGAGCAGACAGGCCAGTGGAGAGAGCATACAGGTCAGTGGCGAGAGCAGACAGGCCAGTGGCGAGAGCAGACAGGCCAGTGGAGAGAGCAGACAGGCCAGTGGAGAGAGCAAACAGGCCAGTGGAGAGAGCAGACAGGCCAGTGGAGAGAGCAGACAGGCCAGTGGAGAGAGCAGACAGGCCAGTGGAGAGAGCAGACAAGCCAGTGGAGAGAGCAAACAGGCCAGTGGAGAGAGCAAGCATGCCAGTAGAGAGAGCAGAGGATGTGTCAGAGAGCAGACAGGCCGGTGGAGAGAGCAGACAGGCCAGTGGAGAGAGCAAGCAGGCCAGTAGAGAGAGCAGAGGATGTGTCAGAGAGCAGACAGGCCAGTGGAGAGAGCAGACAGGCCAGTGGAGAGAGCAAACAGGCCAGTGGAGAGAGCAGACAGGCCAGTGGAGAGAGCAGACAGGCCAGTGGAGAGAGCAGACAGGCCAGTGGAGAGAGCAGACAAGCCAGTGGAGAGAGCAAACAGGCCAGTGGAGAGAGCAAGCATGCCAGTAGAGAGAGCAGACAGGCCGGTGGAGAGAGCAGACAGGCCAGTGGAGAGAGCAAGCAGGCCAGTAGAGAGAGCAGAGGATGTGTATAGCGAGCAGACAGGCCGGTGGAGAGAGCAGACAGGCCGGTGGAGAGAGCAGACAGGCCAGTGGAGAGAGCAGACAGGCCAGTGGCGAGAGCAGACAGGCCAGTGGAGAGAGCAAACAGGCCAGTGGAGAGAGCAGAGGATGTGTCAGAGAGCAGACAGGCCAGTGGAGAGAGCAGACAGGCCAGTGGAGAGAGCAGAGGATGTGTCAGAGAGCAGACAGGCCAGTGGAGAGAGCAGGCGGGCCAGTGGAGAGAGCAGAGGATGTGTCAGAGAGCAGACAGGCCAGTGGAGAGAGCAGACAGGCCAGTAGAGAGAGCAGGCGGGCCAGTGGAGAGAGCAGAGGATGTGTCAGATAGCAGACAGGCCAGTGGAGAGAGCAGACAGGCCAGTAGAGAGAGCAGGCGGGCCAGTGGAGAGAGCAGAGGATGTGTCAGATAGCAGACAGGCCAGTAGAGAGAGCAGGCGGGCCAGTAGAGAGAGCAGAGGATGTGTCAGATAGCAGACAGGCCAGTGGAGAGAGCAGACAGGCCAGTGGAGAGAGCAAACAGGCCAGTGGAGAGAGCAGAGGATGTGTCAGATAGCAGACAGGCCAGTGGAGAGAGCAGAGGATGTGTCAGATAGCAGACAGGCCAGTGGAGAGAGCAGACAGGCCAGTGGAGAGAGCAAACAGGCCAGTGGAGAGAGCAGAGGATGTGTCAGATAGCAGACAGGCCAGTGGAGAGAGCAGAGGATGTGTCAGATAGCAGACAGGCCAAACTTGAGAGCTGGCACGTGTGACTTTGGGCGAGCAGAACATCATCGCTGCAGATCAAAAAGCAAAATGTCTTAATCACAAAATGTAGAACCGTAAGCAAAGAACCATGGTTCAAACACGGAAACAATACATTTGAAAGCATCAAGTTGTCCACCAACAATAGTTAAATGTCTTTGTCAAGTTTTCACTCTCAATATCTCAAGTTGCTCTCTCTCAAGTCTGGGCATCTTTAGGTTTCAATTTATGTTTTTTCTCGATTGGATTTCAGGCTGATGGGGTGTGCGTGTCTATAAACCTTACTTTCACTTTCACTGGGGTGATGGAAAAACGAACAAATGCTTGCCCTTGATCAGTCCAGTGTTGGGTCGTGTGATTGGCTGAGTATTCTTGGTGTCAAACAGAGATTCAGAGCCGTCTGTTTAGCTTGTTAACTTGTTAAGCTTGAACAGGTAGCACTGAATGACTTGGGAAACCCAGCTTCAACTTGATACATAAGCAAAGTAATTGGGAAATAAATGAAATAGCTATACTATACCTTGAGCTAAGTGGAATCTACTTGCTAAAGTAATTTATTTCATTACTTGTTAGCTAGCAACGTTCGTCTGTAAGATGAAAAGCTGACAGACGGCTCTAGATAATTGTCTTTCTTCACCTTTCCACAAAGTGTCTGGTGTGTGTTTGCTTGATATGAGCTAGTTAACCCCAATGTACACTACATGACCAAAAGTATGCGTACACCTGCTTGTCGAACATCTCATTCCAAAGTCATGGGCATTAATATGGACCTGGTCCCCCTTTTGCTGCTATAACTGCCTCCACTCTTCTGGGAAGGTTTTCCACTAGACGTTGGAACATTACTGCAGGGACTTGCTTCCATTCAGCCATAAGAGTATTAGTGAGGTCAAGCACTGATGTTGGGCGATTAGGCCTGGCTCACAGTCAGCGTTCCAATTCATCACAAAGGTGTTCGATGTTGTTGAGGTCAGGGCTCTGTGAAGGCCAGTCAAGTACTTCCACACCGATCTCGACAAACCATTTGGGCCTCGCTTTGTGTACGGGGGCATTGTCATGCTGAAACAGGAAAGGGCCTTCCCCAAACTGTTGCCACGAAGTTGGAAGTGCAGAATCGTCTAGAATGAATGTCATTGTTTGCTGTAGCGTTAAGATTTCCCTTCACTGAAACTAATGAGTTTGAACCATGAAAAACAGCCCCAGACCACTATTCCTTCTCCACCAAACTTTACAGTTGGCACTATGCATTTGGGCAGGTAGCATTCTCCTGGCAACCACCAAACCCAGATTCGTACGTTGGACTGCAAAATGGTGAAGTGTGAGTCATCAAGTGTGAGTCCAATGGCGGCAAGCTTTACACCACTCCAGCCGACGCTTGGCATTGCGCATGGTGATCTTAGGCTTGTGTGCATGGTGATCATGAAGCTCCTGACGAACAGTTATTGTGCTGATGTTACGAGTTTGGAACTCGATGCTGAATGTTGCTAAGCGATTCAGCCCTCGGCGGTCCTCTTCTGTCAGATTCTGTGGCCTACCGCTTCGCGGCTGAGCCGTTGTTGCTCCTAGATGTTTCCACTTCACAATAACAGCACTTACAGTTGACCGGGGCAGCTCTAGCAGGGCAGAGATTTGACAACCTGACTTGTTGGAAAGGTGGCATCCTATGACGGTGTCATGTTGAAAGTTACTGAGCTCTTCAGTACGGGCAATTCTACTGCCAATGCATGCATGGCTATGTGCTCGATTTTGGCTATGTGTTCGATTTTGTGCTATGTGCTCGATTTTGTACACCTGTCAGCAACTGGTTTTGCATCATTTCCAGTCACAACTTGTAGACTTGTTTACATGTTGCTATGTGGTTATGTCACGATTTACTAGGAGTGGTGGGTGGAATTGGGCGCAGGGTTCAGTAGATTGTCAATTTATTCTCCGGCGCACAAAAACGGTCACGCCAACACACAGGGCGCATACAATTGACCAGCCCAAACACAGGACCAAAATAGTCCGGAGGATGCACACACGAAAACCACCATACAACAGAGTAACAAAAAACAATCCCGCACAAAACAAGGGCGGGACAACCTACTATATATAAGGACACTAATTAAACTAAAATACACACAGGTGAAACTAATAAGACAAAACCAACAGAAAATGAAAAAGGGATCGGTAGTGGCTAGTAGGACGGTGACGACGACCGCCGAGCACCGCCCGAACAGGCAGGGGAGCACCGCCAGAACAGGCAGGGGAGCCAACTTCGGCGGAAGTCGTGACAGGTTAGTTACAAAACTTACTTTGCTACCTGCCAAACTTACGGTTTTGACTTTTTAGTGTTTTTTCACTGGCTCGACGTTTTTTCTTTTAACTTTTTCACCCCGGTCGCTTTATCTGACTGGGGTCTCACAACTCAATCACCGGTTAAAAACCCTCTTTCTGGGACTCACCCACAAACAGGACCAAGCCTGGCCTGCTGAGGAGTGACGGACTCCATCCTAGCTGGAGGGGTGCTCTCATCTTATCTACCAACATAGACAGGGCTCTAACTCCACTGTTAGCCAGCCTGCCAGCTTAGTGGAGTCTGCCACTAACGCAGTCAGTGTAGTCAACTCAGCTATCCCCATTGAGACCGTGTCTGTACCTCGACCTAGGTTGGGCAAAACTAAACATGGCGGTGTTCGCCTTAGCAATCTCACTGGAATAAAGACCTCCTCCATTCCTGTCATTATTGAAAGAGATTGTGATATCTCACATCTCAAAATAGAGCTACTTTATGTTAGATCCCTCACTTCCAAGGCAGTTATAGTCAATGACTGATCATAATCTTGATGTGATGGGCCTGACTGAAACATGGCTTAAGCCTGATGAATTTACTGTGTTAAATGAGGCCTCTCCTCATGGTTACACTAGTGACCATATCCCCTGCGCATCCCGCAAAAGTGGAGGTTTGCTAACATTTACGATAGCAAATTTAAATTTACAAAAACCACACCGACTGCATTTTCGTCTTTTGAGCTTCTAGTCATGAAATCTATGCAGCCTACTCAATCACTTTTTATAGCTACAGTTTACAGGGCTCCTGGGCCATATACAGCGTTCCTCACTGAGTTCCCTGAATTCCTATTGGATTGTAGTCATGGCAGACAATATTCACATTTTTGGTGATTTTAATATTCACATGGAAAAAAAGTCCACAGACCCACTTCAAAATGTTGTGGATCTTAATGTTTTTCCTCATAATCCTGGACTATTGGACAACCATTTTATTATGTTTGCAATTGCAACAAATAATCTGCTCAGACCCCAACCAAGGATCATCAAAAGCTGTGTTATAAGTTCTCGGACAACCCAAAGATTCCTAGATGCCCTTCCAGACTCCCTCCACCGACCCAAGGACGTCAGAGTACAAAAAAACAGTTAACCACCTATTTGAGGAACTCAAATTAACCTTGCGTAATACCCTAGATGCAGTCGCACCCCTAAAAACTAAAACATTTGTCATAAGAAGCTCCCTGGTATAGAGAAAATACCCGAGCCCTGAATCAAGCTTCTAGAAAATTGGAACAGAAATTGCGAAACTGGAAGTCTTCCGATGTGCTTTGGTAACGTGGGTGGGGTTATATCCTGCCTGTTTGGCCCTGTCTTGGGGTATCGTTGGACGGGCCCACAGTGTCTCCCGACCCCTCCTGTCTCAGCCTCCAGTATTTATGCTGCAATAGTTTATGTGTCGGGGGCTAGGGTCAGTCTGTTATAGCTGGAGTATTTCTCCTGTCTTATCTGATGTCCTGTGTGAATTTAAGTATACTCTCTCTAATTCTCTCTCTCTCTTTCAATCTCGGAGGACCTGAGCCCTAGGACCATGCCTCAGGACTACATGGCCTGATGACTCCTTGCTGTCCCCAGTCCACCTGGTCGTGCTGCTGCTCCAGTTTCAATGGTTCTGCCTGCGGCTATGGAACCCTGACCTGCTATCTTGTCCCAGACTGTTGTTTTCAACTCTCTAGAGACAGCAGGTATGGCAGAGATACTCTCAATGATCAGCTATGAAAATCCAACTGACATTTACTCCTGAGGTGCTGACCTGTTGCACCCTCTACAAATACTGTGATTATTATTATCTGACCCTGCTGGTCAACTATGAACATTTGAACATCTTGGCCATGTTCTCTAATAATCTCCACCCGGCACAGCCAGAAGAGACCTGGCCACCCCTCATAGCCTGGTTCCTCTCTAGGTTTCTTCCTAGGTTCTTTCTAGGGAGTTTTTCCTAGCCGCCGTGCTTCTATACCTGCATTGCTTGCTGTTTGGGGTTTTAGGCTGGGTTTCTGTACAGCACTTTGTGTCATTAACTGATGTAAGAAGGGCTTTATAAATACATTTGATTGATTGATTGATTGAGGGGTGGTTGAAAAAGCCAAGTCCACTCATTTGAAGGGGAGCCCACATACTTTGGAGTATGGGCATAATGTGGCTGTGATTTAACAAGTTCATTCATCATACACTTGGTGATGGCCATCATTTAATATAGTTAAACATAATGACTCCATTGTTGGGAATAACATGTAAGGTACACACATATTAATGTCATAAAGCTGATAACATTGAAAAAAATGAAGGACCAGTGGGCTAGTTAAGCGAGTGCAGGAATTGAGGCAAGATTCAATGCTTAGGGTATTTATTAAGCCCAAGGGCACACACACACGCGACTCAGGGGGATTAAGAATTATATGGAGACAGAAAGGGGAGGACCTGCTACATTAACAGTACATAACCAGGGCCAAATAATAGACTGTAAACTGACATTAATATGATTAACCAGCTAAACTCATGTTAACATGTCATAATGGTACACACAACAATCAAAGGAGGACTGAGGACAAAGCAATGTCAAACAGACTAAAACAGATTTGCTTCATATTTTTTTATTTAGATTCATTATAATTGTCTGATTGATAACTATTTGTCTTTCAAATTACAGTGACAAATTATTTCAACTTGGCATTGGACATTTTATTGAGTACAGGAGTCAAAACCAATATGGATTCTCATCAGATCAGACGTTATCAGCAAGCCAGAGCCATCTGTAGAAAGAGCACAAGTAGAACAAAGATATATGTGCATACATACAACACATTAATTACATTTCAGGAATTTAGCAGACACTCTTATCCAGAGCAACTAACAGTAGTGAGTGCATACATTTTCATACAGGTCCCACTTGGGAATCAAACCCACAACCCTGGCATTGCAACACCCATGCGCTACCAACTGAGCCACATGGGGCCTGTATCATTCCCATGTATCATTTAACCAAATATTCATGCGCTTCCTTTCTACATCCCTTTCAAAACCTATTGGAGGAGGTCTCCTTTGATAGGGGTTTTAGAAGGATAAAAGGAAAGATAATCAAATCAAATCAAAAGTTATTGGTCACATACACATGGTTAGCATATGTTTTTGCGAGTGTAGCGAAATGCTTGTTATTCTAGTTACGACAATGCAGCAATATCTAACAAGTAATATCTAACAATTCCACAACAAATACCTAATACACACAAATATAAGTAAAGGAATGGAATAATAATATATAAATATATGTAGTGGCATAGGTTAAGATGCAATAGATAGTATAGAATACAGTATATACATATGAGATGAGTAATGCAAAATATGTAAACATTATATAAAGTGACATTATTAAAGTGGCCAATGATTTGAAGTCTGTATGTAGGCAGCAGCCTCTCTGTGTTAGTGATGGCTGTTTAACAGTCTGATGGCCTTGAGATAGAAGCTGTTTTTCAGTCTCTCGGTCCTAGCTTTGATGCACCTGTACTGACCTCGTCTTCTGGATGGTAGCAGGGTGAATAGGCAGTGGCTCGGGTGGTTGTTGTCCTTGATGATCTTTTTGGCCTTGCTGTAGGTGTCCTAGAGGGCAGGTAGTTTGCCCCCGGTGATGCGTTGTGCAGACCCCACCACCCTCTGGAGAGCTCTGCCATTGTCGGTGGTGCAGTTGCCGTACCAGGCAGTGATACAGCCCGACAGGATGCTCTCAATTGTGCATCCGTAAAAGTTTCTGAGGGTTTTAGGTGATAAGCCACATTTCTTAATCCTCCTGACATTGCGCCTTCTTTACCACACTGTCTGTGTGGGTGGAATATTTCAGTTTCTTAGTGATGTGTACACCGAGGAACTTAAAACTTTCCACCTTCCCCACTGCAGTCCCGTCGATGTGGATAGGGAGGTGCTCCCTCTGCTGTTTCCTGAAGTCCACGATCATCTCCTTTGTTTTGTTGACGTTGAGTGAGAGGTTATTTTCCTGACACCACACTCCGAAAGCCCTCACCTCCTCTCTCTAGGCTGTCTCGTCATTGTTGGTAATCAAGCCTACTACTGTTGTGTTGTCTGAAAACTTGACACAGAGCTGTTGCACGTTTATCTCAATATGTTATGGCAGACGTCACTATGTGGGACTAAGCAGAGGTGTAAGTCTTCAACCCATGCCATTCATCAGTATTATTAAGCCATAAGAAACCTTCCTTAGGGATGGTCCACCTCAAGGTGCCATTAAAATAATCCCCTTGTACTGTAAAATAAATTTAACACCCTCCCCCTCATAGAATGAACTCAAAATAAGGTTTACAACCACAAATAACAATAACTCTGTGTTTATAAATGTGGATATCGACATTGCCACTTCAGCATGCTTTTGTGGCACAGTCGATGTCACGCAGGGCTACAGGCCAGAAAGTTAAGGGTTCGCCGACCAGCACAGCTCATTCTCCCTGCCTCTTTCATTACACTATGATCAGAGCTGGCTGTAGACAATAATCAGCTAAGGGGCAATCAGATTTTCTACAATTTGAGGTTATTTATAATTTCTAAAATGCATGCAACAAATTCTCCAACAACAGGTTTATGTGCCAATGAACCACACAACCAGTAAAAAAAGATACCGACTTCGAGCACTTCAATATCATGATTTCCGTTTTTCAACACCACCATAAATAGACTATGTCAATCTCGACAAATAGAAAATACATCCCTCCCTACCTTGTAGGCTTTACCCAGTATCGAGGGCTTGACAATCTCCGAATGTCATTCAACTTTTTGGTGTTTTGTAACAGATGTGCCTTTCCATTCATCAATTAATTTGCTGCTGCAGTTTGATTGATTTTATTTGTCAGTTAAAAATAAATATATATAATTTTTGTTAAGTGACCGAGATTGCACAAAACATTTGGGGACCTATTTCCATTCTGATCCCTATTTTAAACATAAATATATACACAATTACATAGATACAGACACATTACAGAGATAGATGAAAAATGCTCAACCTCAGATGAGTATGAGGGGGGAGTTTAAGTACAGTTCTTAAGAGCTTGTTTGGCTGGTAGCTTATTCTTTAGACGTTTGGGGCTGCTGGTGAACCATCATGTGCAGACGTAATCAAAGTGACACTGGACTAGCACACTTGCCAAAGTCTTTAGGGTGTATGTGGAGTGGGTCTTGACTATGCTCTGGCTGTTCTCCAGACAGCGGTAATGCTGGAACATGTCCCAGGCACGATTGGTGGCCAATTCGCCTCCCTCAGAACCAGTGAAGATATCCAGGTTCCTACTGTAATGGGAATTTTAATGTTTGTGCTTTTCTTATAACTAATTTCTATGTTCTATTCATGTGCTCTTCTATAAACCAATATCTGTGTTCATTCAAGTGGCTGACTGAACGAATCCTCACTATCAGTGGCTGCAATTTGGCAGTACGCCCAGACCTTGTTTTGAGAACGAAAGATATCTTTGTTTCAAGGTCTCAGCTTAGAGAAGAAGCCTCGTGAGATATTGGTCTGTTATGAACCCGTATTGGTCGGTCACATGGATGAAATAAAATGGTAATGATTCATTAATTATGCTAAATCATGCAAATATAACTTGTCCGTTTATAGCCAACTGCTGGGACTGCCCAAGCAGAACATGAACATTGACATGTGTACTATGCTGCATTGAGTTGGTTTGAACCTCTCCATGGCACTGACAAATAAAGGATCATTCATTTAAGATAGACTTTGAGTGTCCCTGTGTACTACAGTGGGGAATCAGCGCAATCGAAAGAGAGCACAGAAAGATACTGTACAGAAGGCTGAATCTAAAATCCATGTAGCTCCAATTTTTATTCAAGTGTCATCAATACATAATTTACTCAAATGTCTCAGTTGTGTCTAGGTGTGGGTGTGTGGGAACTAACAGAGTCAATGAGTGCATATGGGGACTGGACATCACTGAGTGATGAGTAAAAGGGCAAGCTCAGAATAACAGTGTAGTCCATCCTATACAGCCAGATCATTTTCACTCCTCATTCACTGTGTATTTATTCCTTGTGTCACTATTTCAATGTTTTTTTTTGTTTGTTTGTTTACTCTGCATCGTTGGAAAAGGACCCATAAGTAAACATTTCACTGTTAGTCTACACCTGTTGTTTACGAAGCATGTGACAAATAAAATGTGATTTGATCCCTGCCTCAACACTAGTCTGGGAACACCAAATATCTGAGAGAGAGAATGAGAGAGAGGGATGCCACATATCGCTCCACTAAATCACGTACAAGAAAAGTGTGTGCAAACAAAACACAGGCATGTAATACAGGGTGTATACAGACTCAGAGTAGACTCATATACACAAAACGTATATATCCTACACTATACACACACACTTGCATATACAGACCCATTACTCACTCTCTCACGCACAACAAACATACACAGAGAGAGAGACTAGGTGTGTCTTTACAGTGATCTAGGGTGGAGGAATAGCATCTGGTTGTGGTCATCAGGCAGGGTGTTGGCACAGTGACTGTTTGTTGAGATCACACTAGGATGCATCACTATCATCAACAACTCCTCCCACTGGTCCGGTAACTAAACCAACACAACATGTACATAGACATTGGAGTTTGATACCCCTTGTCAGGACTCCACTGAGGAAGGTGGAGGGATACATATGTGCTGAGTTGGGTAAGGCACAAGATGAGTTAGGGAACACCAAAAGCCGCTGAAGAAAGTTATATCAAGGTCAAAGTGGACTCACAGGTCCAAATTTGGCGTCCTCTGCCTCGTAGGTGTAGTGGTCCAGGGCGATGAAGTAGAAGCCTGATTCCACCTTGTCAGACATATGTTCTCTACACACACAGTGCAGTGCTGATATCAGGAAATGACCCTTATTTGACACCCATGTCATAATACATCATAACATCTGACATAACTTGTCATAACACTATCATGACCACATATTTACACCTATTGTGACATATATTGCGTTCTTTTATGGCTGGTTATGACACCTACATAATAGTGGTAAAACCCACATTTATTCAAATTCATGTTTTCCCTGCCAAGAAGTTTCCTTTCATTTGAAAGTTTGTTTCTTAAATCCTTTTAAAACATAATAAAAATGTTTCTCGTCCAGGAGTCTATGCAGACAGTGCAACATAGCCAATCAGAGCTAGGCCTTTATGCAAATAAGCCATTTGCCACACGGGCCTGCCATCATTCACTTTGAACCTTACTGTGTTTACAGGCTGTTGGGGCATCAGCATGACTTTAGTTCATTAGAACTCATTCGCCAAAAGCCACAAAATACACCTGAATGGATTTGTGCAAATATGTAAATACCACGGGAGTCCTCTTAAATTTGGGAACTTTACAGTCTTATTGATCAAACAACAATGAAAAGGTAGGCACTCTCTCCCTCAGTTATGCACATCAACAACAACAAGGTCAACAACTAATGCTAGCGAGAGCAAGATGAGCTAAAATCTAATGAAGGAACATTAGATAAACCTTCTCAAAGTTTTTCAGGTAGTTTGGCTTTCAAAATTGCACTGATAAACGACGGGGGAATTGAAGCCTACTTGTCCCAACCAAGCACCCAAGCTAACTGGTGAAAGTTGGTTAGCTTGCTAGCTTGCTACTTCCAGAAACAAATTAGAGAACTCAATCTGACCATTTCACTCACCCTAGCAGAGCTGGTTAGGTTGTTTACATGTTATCTAGAGCGTTTGTGACAAACTATTTTTTGGCCAACGTTTGCTGCCACTGGTCATATTAAGCGGGTGTTGTGCGTTCATAAATGAATCTGTTATTCTGCGCTCTGGCAGACTCAGACGTGACTGCTCTGAAATTGAAGTAGATAGCCAGAGTGAATTTGCAAACTGGATAACAGTCGTTCATGTTCTTGCTAGCTAACCAAATGACACCTGCATCTCTAGCTGTGTATAGCCACTGAAAAATAATAAGTCAGTGACTCACCTACTCGAATGACATGACATTATTCTAGCAGCTAGCTAGCTATCTAGATAAGGTTAGGCTCCGTGTTTTTAGCATGCTCCATAAATAGATACGGTAGCCTATTAGCCACGTTATGACTGACTTGTGATCATTGCCCTTGATAATTTGATTGTATTGATATTCACAGTCCTACATTTTTTCGTTTTTGTCCAAAATATTGAATAATTGAAACTGAAGCATCCCGAATTGAAGCAGGAAACCACATGCCCCGCCAGCTTTGATTTACAACCTGATAACAATATTTTTTGGACTACCAAGAAATGTATTGGTGAATTATATTAATCACGCCTTGAACTGCATCCATCTATTCTGTCAACAACGCCTTTGTGTACATCATGGAATGTTGGGTGAAATAAGGTACAAATCTGTCGTTCTGCCCCTGAACAGGCAGTTAACCCACTGTTCCTAGGCCGTCATTGACAATAAGAATTTGTTCTTAACTGACTTGCCTAGTTAAATAAAGGTTTAAAAAAATATATATATATATATATAACACATTTTTTAAAGTTGGTTTTGTAGCATAAACTGTCAACGTGATATTGTTGACTGTTTGTTTCAGATCTTCAAATTAGTTCAAATGCTGTCAATTACATTTGAAAAAAAATACACTTTATGACACTGTCAAGAAGCATTATGCCCATCATGATCATATAAGCCAGATAGCCCTATCACGTACATGTCCTGATATCAGTCATCAGTCAAAAAGAGGGCGTCTTATCCTGCTCCTGAAATCTTCTCCTGCATTCATCCAAGTCGTCAGCAACAGAGCATTGGGGTAGGTTCATGTCTGACATCAATGTGTGCGCAATTACAATGATAATTTAAGATGGTCAATAAAAAAAAAAAAGAAGACACCTGGGCTATAGTGTAATGGAATGTTTTGCCTTGGGTGGTGGTTTTGTGGGTTTTGACACTCTTGTGTAGGTGTTATAAAAAGCCATAAAATAACACAATATATGTCACAACAGGTCTAAATATATGTGTCCTGACAGTGTTATGACATATTATGACATGATATGACTGTGTCGTAATGTGTTATCACACTGAGTGTCAAGTAAAGTGTTACTGGAAATGCCATAGACAGAGTACAATAGGAGTTTAAACAAATGATATGTTAGTGTTGCATTCAAGGTCCGTTTGAAGACTGCTGCTGTTTCAAAAGAGGCAACTATGGATAATCAATTAGTCAAATAAGTAATAACCTACTATGTTGGACTAATGCAAGCTTTACCAATCCATACCAGCATTGAACAGCCTGCTGTCATTTCATTCCCAGCCCTCGTTGTGGAGAGCAATCGTCCTATAGGTTTTCACTTTATCCCTTACCTATTTCTACACATTAAGTATAGAACCATCCTCTGTATAGAACCATCTTTCAACCAAATAGACAGCAGTTGGTCAAAGTCAATAACATGTCATCCTCTCTACATGACAAATGTCCAAATAACAATGCCTCCACACAGCGTAAAAGCAATTAGAGGAACTCTCAGTACCACTAATGACTAAGTAACGGGGTGATTGATAGAAGTCATGATTACCTGCAGGAATTCCCCAGTGCTGTGCATAGAGGAGAGCCAAGGTCCTTGGAACACAGTGGACTCCTGTATCTCCTGTCTCTGTCAGCTAAGCATAGAACAACTTCCCCAGCACATAGTGAAAGTGGGCCTGCATGGAGAGCGAGATGAAGAGAGAGAAGAGGTTAGAGGTCATTCTCTTTTATTGTAACTGCACAAAAACTGCCAGAGTCAAATGAATTACATCTGTATTTCAAATAGACTGTATCTCAAAAAGAATGCAGTTAGCGGTTTACAATATTGGCTATTTAGTTTGGAGTTTGATCTCTTTTGGCTCCCCCTGAGGCCCATCTCATCCCCAGAGAGGGTCTTCCCTGCCTGTTCTCACCCTACCTCTCCCTTCACTGCCACTCCCTCCCAGTTATGCTGGTCTTCCAAGTCCTCCTTCTCTACAGAACCCTCATTAACTTACCAAGCTAGAGACGATGCGCTTGGTTAAACCAAAGATACTGGTAACTTTTATATGTGGTTAAACGTTAACGTTAGCTAGCTTTGCGGTGGCAGTTAGCCTAGTGGTTAGAGCATTGGGCCAGTAACTAAAAGGTTCCTGGATCGAATCCCTGAACTGACAAGGTTTGTCATTCTGCCCCTGAACAAGGCAGCTTACCCACTATTCCCCAGCAGGCTGTCATTATTGTAAATAAGAATTTGTTCTTAACTTACTTGCCTAGTTAAATAAAAAAAATGTAATAACTAGCTAGATAGTGAGCTTTCTAGCTAGCTGCTAGCTGACTCTTGCCTAATCAATAATAGCCTGCTTTAATAACAGAATACCAAATAACTTCCTACTTTAATTTCAATATTGAAATCTACCTAGTTGATTAGTTGGTTTTGGTTCTCTACTGAAAAACTATAGAGCTTAATGTTTCCTTTTTATCGTCAGCCATCATCCCTACTTCACCATCAAAAGTCGGTTTCCACTAGATATCACAGCTACAAAGTCAGAATTAGTCTGTATCGTTAAAATTAATGAAAACAAAAATGTGCTTCTGGTGATAATTTAAGATCAGGGTTAGGAATAAGGTTAGCAGTGTGGATAAGGTTACGGTTCAGTAAAGACATCGTAGAAAGACATAATACTTAATACTTTGTGGCTGGGTTAACTAGTGATGGTCATGTTAACTGGCTATAATTTTTCACCTGTAATTAAATTATAGTAAAATATTGCAATTGCGAGAGTACGACTCCATGTTTGCTAGCTTAATTATGTTTCATCTTGCTCAACAGTGCCATCTCAAATGTAATGTACTTTAAAGTTTGATTTGACACCACATTATTGTTCCACGTGATCTTGTCAAAGCCCACAGGATCCACGAGTCACTCATGCCACTCACCCTCATTCCTGTCATTCCAGTCGAGCATCCCCCCACCTCCACAGGCCTGGGGTTGCTGCTGGCTCTGCTCTGACCACAAAATTCCTGGCTCGCTTGGTGCCTCCTCTTCAAAACCATATAAGGAACTCTCTCATTCATGTTAATCACATTATTATTAGTAAGTCTGGTTTCCCAGTAAGGGAAAACAGATTGGAGATATTCTCTTCACTCAGCATTATGGGTAAAGACCAAAATAAACTGTTTTGGTCTGACAAGCACATTCAATAAGATGCATGCAAAACTGGACATGTGATATGATTGGAAATAGACACTGATGTCATGTGCTAGAAATTCTTGGCTAATGATGCCATGTGTTGATATGTGTCAGAGTCTAGGTGATGTGGGTAAGGCAGAGTCAGGTGCTGGACACAGAGATGAGTAATAATAGTAACTTTACTCAAAAATAATTTTCCAACAAGGAGAACGAAAATCCAGAATCACATAAACGAGACAACTGACAACAATAAACATGCACAAAACCATGGTGGCTCCAGAGGGTTAAATAGGGAAATAATTAAAACGTAATGGGAACCAGGTGTGTACAATACAGACAAAACAAATGGAAAAAGAAATGTAAATCAGTGGAGGCTAGAAAGCCGGTGACTTCGACCACCGAACAACGCCCGAACAAGGAGAGGCACCAACTTCGGTGGAAGTCGTGACAATATGATAGGCTAGATGTAGAACGTAGTTGTGTGTGTCGTGTGGATCTCCATTCAAACCCCTGGGGGCCCCCGGTTATGCCTGGTTTGGAGTCACCCTGCATGTTGTAAGGCAGAGCAGCTGCTCCCCCCTCCCATGCAGCCAAATATGTAATCTCTCCCTGTGTGGAGAGCCAAGCTGAGCCACTGCACTGTACTGAAACCTGACCTAACGCTTACAGTGAACAGCTGTCCATGCTTAGGCCATGTTACCCCGGGAAAGCATAGCTATACATAACGTGGTGAGGTATACCCGAAACTGGGAGATATTTTTAACAACGGTGGAGTCTCACTTCCCTGATTGCAGCTGCATAGGATCTCATGTAGGTGAGATGCCCAGAAATGTCAGATATTACTTTGCTTAATAAAACATTTACACGCCCTGGAAATATTGTGAGTATAGTGGAGGTGGTTCTCTTGTCAATAATTCAGGGGAGGTGTAACTGAACACCATTGCTGTGAGTGATGAGAGGGAATCCCAAGCGCTCTGTGAGTCGTGTGTGTGTGTGTGTGTGTGTGTGTGTGTGTGTGTGTGTGTGTGTGTGTGTGTGTGTGTGTGTGTGTGTCTGTGTGTGTCTGTGTGTGTGTAAGTGAGTGTGTGCACGCAGGGGAGCCCCCTCCCTCTCTGCCTGTTTCTGCTGCAGACCTCACCCATCCGCCAGCCAATGACAGCAAGATGAGATCTTCCCTTACTGGGAACTAACGTAATCGTGGATTCCTGAAGTGTGTGTGTGTTTATGTATGTGTGTGTGCATATGCTCGTGCTTGCGTGTGTGCATCTGTGTGCCTGTGAGCACAGTGTCTTCAGCAACTGTTTTTCCAATGAAAGAGTAGAGGCTGATAACTGAAGAAAAGATCATGGAGCTCACTTCAGTCTAAAACTAAACCCTAGACAGCCTCATTCTAGCTGGTAAATGTGGAACACAAACAGTCTGCTGTTTGCACAATGTTATGGAATTTAAATAACCAATTAAATTAAATCAATGAAATAACCAATTCATCAAAGTTATTGATCAGTCCTCCTCACTTTTCCCTCACTTATGGAAATACCCAGATGCAATTGTCAATATATTGCAATTAAAATGCATGGGAATTGAAATGATCATATGAAAACCAACTCCAGCATGCGTCCTAGAGGACTTTTTATCAGGTATCAAGGTAAGACACAAATGCAGACTGTGAAGTAACAATGTTTATTGTAACAGTGGCAGGGAAACGACAGGTCAAGGCAGGCAGGGGTGGATAATCCAGAGTAGGAGCAAAGGTACCGGACGTCATCCAGGCTCAGGGTCAGGGACAGGCAGAGTGGTCAGGCGGGCGGGTACAGGGTCAGGACAGGCAAGGGTCAAAAACCAGGTGGATGAGAAAAAGATAGGCTGGGAAAAGACAGGACCTGACAGGACAAATGCTTGTACGCTTGACAAACAAGAAAAACTGGCCCAGACAGCCAACACAGGTATAAATACCCAGAGGATAATTAGGGAAGATGGGCGACAGCTGGGGGGGTGGAGACAAGCACAAGGACAGGTGAAACAGATCAGGGCGTGACAGTACCCCCCCCCCCCCCCACCCCTCTAGGGACGCCACCTGGCGTGTGCCACCTGGGCGGGTACCTGGTTGACTGGGGTGCCGGCGGTGAAAGTCGGCGATGAGGGCCGGGTCCAAGATGTCTTTAGCGGGAACCAAGCACTTCTCCTCCGGACCATCAACCAGGTACGGGAAACCCCTGCCTCGTGGTCGAACCCTCAGAAGACGTCTCATCATGTACGCTGGCTGGCCATTGATGACACAGGGGGAGGGATGGGCCTAGAAACAGAAGATAAGGGGCAGTCAGACATGGTTTTGACTCTAGACACAGAAAAGGTCAAAAAAATATGGAGGGTTCGTGGCAACAGAAGACGGACAGCAGAGGGGCTAATGATCTTGAAGCGGGGGGAAAGGTCTCGGCCTCCGGGGGTGTAGCCGTGGCACTATAGCGGTGTGTCAGCGCCTCAGGCTTGACCTTCTTGGATACCGGTCGGTGCTGCGGAAGCGAAGTTGCCCGAGCCTTACTGAACCCATCCTGGAGGTCCTGGGACTCTGCGGAGCTGGCGGAGAGGTCTGTGGCAATTTCCAAGCCCCCAGGATGACGTCCCGGGGCAGGCTGAGCTGACTTCAGGCAATGAGTGTGGCAGGACGGGCTCCAGCCCACAATGGCACCAGTAGCCCAGTCAATGGAGGGATTGTGTTACTGAAGTCAATAGAATCCCAATTCCACAGGAACCTGAGGAGACTCAACCAGAAGGAATTAGATAATTTCACTGTGGTTCCCCGACATTCGTAGGTTGACAAGGGTGGTTTGGTGGGTGACCCGGCCTATAAAGACCCATCCAGCGCTCTAACAGCCATGGGAATGGAGGGGGGTTGAGTGGAGATGCCCAACTCGGATGCCAGAGGAACGTCCATCGGCCCCCGAGGTGATGAGTACCTGGAGAGACTTGGACTGGTGGCATGGAGAGGGGGGCGAGTAAAGGGAGAAGTACAATAAGACCCACCAGTGTACTCACTCCAACAAATGAGCTAGGTCTCTTGAAGGGACAGGTAGACACAAAATGACCGGCAGTACCGCAATACAGACAACACTGGGTCTCAAGTCTGTGTACGTGTTCGGCTGGAGACAGTCTAGCCCTACCAAGCTGCATCTGCTCGGGAAGAGGTGAATCGGCAGTCTCCGGAGGCTCTTGGAGGGACTCGGGTAAGCTCAGGTCCATTGGTAGTTCTTGGGTTGCCAGCTCACCCTTTACCTCCTCCGATAATCCGTGCAGGAATATGTCGAACAGCGCTTCCAGGTTCCTGGTACCCTCCGTTGCTAGTGTGCGGAAATCCACCACGTAGTCTGCCATACTGAGGGTGTCCTGCCGAAGCTGGAGTAACTTCTGGGCAGCCTCTCTCCTGGACACCGGACCCTCGAAAAACTTTCTCACCTCCACCACGAATATCTCCAGACTGAGACAGACAGCGGATTGTTGCTCCCACACCACTATGGCCCAGGCGAGTGCCCTCCCGGACATCAGCGTAATAATGTACTCTATCTTCGAGCAGTCCGAGGGGAACGAAGAAGGCTGCAGCCTGAAAACAAGGGAGCACTGGGAGAGAAAAGCCCGGCAGGTTCTGGAATCTCCATCATAGCGTTCCGGGGGAGGTAAGAGGGGTTCCCGGGAAACCGGGGTGACGCCGCTGCTACCAGCTCGGTTACAGAGGGGCAGGGAGGTTACCGTCGTGGTAGGCTGCCTAGTAGGCAACCCCCGGAATTGCTCCCGCAATGCGTCCAAGGCTAGGTCGTGACATTCGTCCACAGCCTTGAACCCTTCCATCAGACCGCAAAGCAACTCCGCGTGCCTACCAGTGGTGGATCCTTGGGAGGAGATGGCATTGCGGAGCTGGTCCAAGTCTGCTGGGTCAGCCATGGCCAGTTTGTACTATCAGATATCAAGGTAAGGCACATGTGCAGACTGTGTGAAATAACAATGTTTATTGTAACAACAGGGGCAGGGAAATGACAGGTCAAGGCAGGCAGGGGTCGATAATCCAGAGACTGAGCAAAGGTACCGGCCGGCAGGCAGGCTCAGGGTCAGGGTAGGTAGAGGTCAATAATCCAGAGGTGGGGCAAAGGTACAGGACGGCAGGCAGGCTCAGGGTCAGGATAGGTAGAGGTCAATAATCCAGAGGTGGGGCAAAGGTACAGGACGGCAGGCAGGCTCAGGGTCAGGATAGGTAGAGGTCAATAATCCAGAGGTGGGGCAAAGGTACAGGACGGCAGGCAGGCTCAGGGTAAGGGACAGGGACAGGCAGAGTGGTCAGGTGGGAAGGTACAGGGTCAGGACAGGCAAGGGTAAAAAAAATAGAGGCTGGAAAAGACCAGAACTGAAAGAATGCTGGTATGCTTGACAAACAAGACGAACTGGCCCAGACATACAGAAAACACAGGTATAAATACCCAGAGGATAAGTGGGGAAGATAAGTGACATCTGGGGGTGACACCTGGGGGCGACACAAGGACAGGTGAAATGTATCCTTCTAGAATTGATCCTGCTTGCCCTCTGAGAAATCTTCAAATTCCAGCCAGCTTGCCTGCCTGCCTGCCTGTTATTATGGGGGATGGGCAGCAGTGCCAATTGTCAGCCTGGGATTCAGGGCCCGATTCAATCAGCTCAGCTTTCTCCGACATCCGTGTAGCTGATGTTTTGACTGTCTCGGAGGTGGAACTGCGTTAGAGCTGTCAAATTCACAAGCTACTCCCAGCATTATACCTAAAGTGGACATTAGCATTGGCTGCACAGAGTTGCATTCAGAGGAATCCCATGCAGCCTTGTTCGAACACTAGGATGTGCGATGTAATCTAACGTACACTTCGATTAGGCTAATTGAAATCCTCATTATTTGGTTGAATGATTTTCAATTTCGAGGTCATTATTTTTTTATTTTTTTTATTTTAATATTTTATTTTATATTTGATAAACAATACAAAACATACACATACAAACGACTACGTCATACAAACATCACTACATCACACCCACTAGCCCCCACCAATATCTCCAGCACCCTTATCACTTTCTGCCACATGGCCTCAAACTGCACCATTTTGTTTCTCTCCATCGCCCACACTCTTTCAATTTATAGACAATAAAGAATTTAGCCTTTCCATTGTGTGAACGACGGAAGATTGGCTGATTTCCAGTTTTTGAGTATACATTTTTTAAAGATAATTGATGAGAAGAGTATTGTTCAACCCATCGGGTATCTACTGCACCCTTGTCTGTCATGTCTTGGAATATACAGGAAGACGAATTAAAAGTACATTTACATTGCAGTACCTCTGACTTCTATCTTTCCAACTCCGCCCATAACTTTTTAATTTTGTAACATTCCTCGAAGGTATGAATTATTGAGTCATTAGTAGTTTTTTACTTCAGACATGACTCTGCCAGTGTGCTGTAGAATTTGTGAATTTTGTCTCTTGTAAAATAAATAGCTCCATTATTTCTATATAGCCTAAACTTTATAGTTCTGAACTTCTAGCGCGGGTTGGACAAGTGTGGCTGGCTTCGTGACAATTAGCGCTAGGAAGTTAATCTCTTCTTACTGAATCTGATCTTTTCGACTCCTTCAGTCAAAAGAACAAATCTTTCGACTAATTTCATTCATTTGAGTCCATAATGCCCAGAGTATGCAGGTACGGCGAATGATGATCCAAAAACTATTGGCTCTGTCATTTGTGCTTTAAATAATGTACATGATTGATAGGCATAAAAATATGATTATTTCTTGCTACATTTGAAGCGAGGCCTAGATGTGACCACAACCGAACTAGATGGTGAACGACTCTTGGCGGAATGCATTGCTTGACTGCGGTTGTTTGAGAATGTTGTTTGAGAACTGTAGCCCCTCAAACAATTAGTTATCGAGTTTGAGTTTGTTGACCAGAGGCTATGTATGGTTGGTCCTACAAAGCTGTGTCCATCATAACATTCAATTATCAATTGTATTCATTCTTGCACCATCCGATCAACTATCAGCTCTTAAACATGTATTTTTTTCCTCTAGGCTCACAATCTATTGTCCTGCTCCTATTATGACAGACAGTTGATGGTCGGAGCACGTCTCTGAGGCTGGAGAAGCTGAGCCAGAGGAGCCGGTATTAATCCTGCTGTAGGACTCACTGTGGCCAGCACTATCAGGTCAAACGAACAACTAAAATGAACGAGTCACTCGGAAAAACGAGTCATGACTCTCAAATCAGTGAAAGAGTTGTTCAAAAAGAACAAATTGTTTGCAAACTGCACATCAGTGCAAGAGCAGCTGCTCACCGATTTGACAGCTCCAACGCAGTTCCACCTCAGACACTGCCAAAACATCAGCTATGCGGGTGTTGGCTATCGCCGGTTAACACTTGATCTGATTGAATCTAGGCCTAAGTCCTTGTTATATCTCTTTCTCTCTCGCGCTCAATCTCTCTCTCACTCACTCACTCTCTCATGCCCAGCCTGAGTGCATGGGAACTGGAATGGGGCTAGTCATTTAGGATAACTAACGATCTGCCTGTGTAGAATTACATGACATAGGATTTAGCACATGGAGAATGATTTAGATGTTTAATGCATTTTCTTTTTCAACAGCAAAATTATAGAGCGTTAATTGATTTGAACAAGGTTAGCCTAAACAAGCACATTTTCATTACACCGTCAGCATATAATGTACACTAACTATAGCAAATATTACAGTTGTGTCAAGTTGGCTGGATGTCCTTTGGGTGGGGGACGCTTCTTGACACACATGGGAAACTGTTGAGCGTTTAACCTGTCTCCTCCCCCTTAATCTACACTGATCAAAGTGGATTTAACAAGTGATATCAATAAGGTATCGTATCTTTCACCTGGATTCATCTTGTCAGTCTATGTCATGGAAAGAGTAGGAGTTCCTAATGTTGTGTACACTCAGTGTATATACCTTACACCATTGTTGTAAAACCCTTCATGGTTCTGTCTGCTTTATCTTTGTCATTTCAGAACTCTCCACCACGTAGACACACGTAGGGCCATGAATGTGAATGATGAGAACGTTCAGCAGGAATAAAAGTCAGCGTCTGCGTCATCATTCTGCTCAAAAACAGAAGCATCTGCGTCACCACCCCTCAGACTGGGAGGCCCTGGCCTTTCCCTGTGATTCAGGTACCTTTTATAACCAAACAGAGTGGCTGTTCCCATGTCTGCTGTGCCTCCTTCTGCAGCACCACAGAGTCAACCAGTGGGGCTGTTCCACAGTGTAGCCTGCTCTCTCTCTCCGCACCCTCTGTACTGCATCAGCATCACGCGCTCTGACGAAAGCAGCTCTCATCCTCTCATCTCTCATCCTCTCTCCACACGAGTCCCGTGGCTACAGGCAGGCAGGCAGGGTTGCTACATGCCCCCCTGTTCATCCTCCCCAAACTATAGTAGTTTTTTTGCAGGGTGTTGTTGTGATGAGCTGTAGTCTGCAGTAACCTCAACATGCACTGAGTGCAGCATAATCACACATAATCAGCCTCTCTCTATCACAGTGGAAATGCCTCTTTTTTCCACACATCCTCATCGAGCGAGCACACAACAGGGAGTCACGACTCTTTCATCTCTCTCACTTGATGCTTTCTGCAGACTGTGTTCTCTCACTTAGAAAAAAATATTGACAAGTAGTTCTGAAAGCACCCAGGAGCCAAACGTGGTCCCCAAAAATTGCGCACTACTTCACATATGTGTAGATATGTGCACCACGTCATAGCTCTCTCTCGCTCTGTTGCATGTGATTCTTGCTAGTTGTCACTAAAATGGTGAGGTGCTGAATCTCATTGGTTGGAACTCGATTGCTAGAGACCTGGCCCACATGGGGGGAAATGTAGGGACAATTGCACAGCATAGCTCACAGAAAACAGCTGCTTTCAAACTAGGGATTTTGTGGCTAATTGAGGTAAGACAGTAATTCTGCTAATAGATTATGCAAGTTTGAACTACACATTGACACATCCAGCCCACAGTAGGAGGTTTAAAACATACTTATTAGTTGCCAAAGTACTGGAGCATGTCTTTAATTTCTGTCCAAAAATTATGTAGAAAAATGTATCCATGCTTTTGTCACTTCTAGGTTAGACTAATGCAATGCTCTACTTTCCAGATACCCGGATAAAGCACTAAATAAACTTCAGTTAGTGCTAAATACGGCTGCTAGAATCCTGACTAGAACCAAAACATTTGATCATATTACTCCAGTGCTAGCCTCCCTACACTGGCTTTCTGTCAAGGCAAGGGCGGATTTCAAGGTTTTACTGCTAAACTACAAAGTATTACATGGGCTTGCTCCTACCTATCTCTCTGATTTGGTCCTGCCGTACATACCTACACGTACGCTATGGTCACAAGACTCAGGCCTCCTAATTGTCCCTAGAGTTTCTCAGCAAACAGCTGGAGGCAGGGCTTTCTCCTATAGAGCTCCAATTTTATGGAATGGTCTGCCTACCCATGTGAGAGATGCAAACTCGGTCTCAACCTTTAAGTCTTCACTGAAGACTCATCTCTTCAGTGGGTCATATGATTGAATGTAGTCTGGCCCAGGAGTGTGAAGGTGAACGGAAAGGCTCTGGAGAAACGAACCGCCCTTGCTGTCTCTGCCTGGCCGGTTCCCCTCTTTCCACTGCGATTCTCTGCCTCTAACCCTATTACAGGGGCTGAGTCACTGGCTTACCAGGGCTCTTTCATACCGTCCCTAGGAGGGGTGCTTCACTTGAGTGGGTTGAGTCACTGATGTGATCTTCCTGTCTGGGTTGGCACCCCCCCTTGGGTTGTGCCGTGGCGGAGATCTTTGTGGGCTATACTCAGCCTTGTCTCAGGATGGTAAGTTGGTGGTTGAAGATATCCCTCTAGTGGTGTGGGGGCTGTGCTTTGGCAAAGTGGGTGGGGTTATATCCTTCCTGTTTGGCCCTGTCCGGGGGTGTCATCGGATGGGACCACAGTGTCTCCTGACCCCTCCTGTCTCAGCCTCCAGTATTTATGCTGCAGTATTTTATGTGTCGGGGGGCTAGGGTCAGTTTGTTATATCTGGAGTACTTCTCCTGTCCTATCCGGTGTCCTGTGTGAATTTAAGTATGCTCTCTCTAATTCTCTCTTTCTCTCTTTCTTTCTCTCTCTCGGAGGACCTGAGCCCTCGGACCATGATGACACCTGGCCGTGCTGCTGCTCCAGTTTCAACTGTTCTGCCTGTGATTATTATTATTTGACCATGCTGGTCATTTATGAACATTTGAACATCTTGGCCATGTCCTGTTATAATCTCCACCCGGCACAGCCAGAAGAGGACTGGCCACCCCACATAGCGTGGTTCCTCTCTAGGTTTCTTCCTAGGTTTTGGCCTTTCTAGGGAGTTTTTCCTAGCCACCGTGCTTCTACACCTGCATTGCTTGCTGTTTGGGGTTTTAGGCTCGGTTTCTGTACAGCACTTTGAGATATCAGCTGATGTACGAAGGGCTATATAAATATATTTGATTTGATTTTTTATTTGAGGGGGAAGTACTGGTGGCCCACTTTAGCGAGGGACCTGAGGTTTTATTTCTCCTCCTGTTTCGGTGTGTGCTCAGAGTAAGACTCCTAGACACCTACCTAGATGGAAGTTACATCCCCTCCCCGTTCCACAACGGCCTTGGTCACATCTGTCGGTAGATTTTCTCACCAACCTTCCCCCGTCTCAGGGGAACACGACGATCCTGGTCGTTGTGGATCGGTTTTCGAAGTCCTGCTGTCTCCTCCCGTTGCCCAGTCTCCCTGCAGCCCTGTTTACTGCAGAGGCCCTGTTCACCTACGTCTTCCGGCACTACGGGGTACCTGAGGACATCGTTTCTGATTGGGGTCCCCAGTTCACGTCCCGAGTTTGGACGTGTATACTTGGCCTTGTGTTTTCGGTTAATGTCCTGATGGAAAGTGTATTTCTCTCCCAGTTTCTGGTGGAAATCAGACTGAACCAGGTTTTCCTCTGTGCTTAGCTCCATTCCATGTCTTTTTTATCCTGAAAAACTCTGCAGTCCTTAATGATTACAAGCATACCCATAACATGATGCAGCCACCACTATGTTGAAAATATGGAGAGTGGTACTCAGTGTTGTATTGGATTTCCCCCAAACATAATACTTTGTATTCAGGACAGAAAGTTGATTGCTTTGCCAAATGTTTTGCAGTATTACTTTAGTGCCATGTTGCAAATAGGAGGCATGTTTTGTATTTTTTTTATTTTATACAGGCTTCCTTCTATTCACTCTGTCAATTACAGTAGGTTAGTATTGTGGAGTAACTACAATGTTGATGATCCATCCTCAGTTTTCGCCTATCATAGCCATTAAACTCTGTAACTGTTTTAAAGTTACTGTTTCCTTCCTCTTTGTAGTGACTGGGTGTATTGATACACCATCCCATGTGTAATTAATATATTATTTTTACCCATCTACCAATAGGTGCCCTACTTTGCGAGGCATTGGAAAAATTCCCAAGTCTTTGTGGTTGAATCTACGTTTGAAATTCACTGCTCGACTGAGGGACCTTACAGATAATTGTAAATAATTAATAATAATAATAATAAACGTATTGTTACTTAATTTACTCCTGACCTTATTTAGGCTTGCCATAACAAAGGCGTTGAATACTTACTGTATTGATTCAAGACATTTCAGTTTATCATAATTTTCGAAAAATATAGTTCCACTTTGACATTCAAATAAAATAAAATAAAATTGTCACATGCACCGAATACAACAGGTGCAGACCTTACAGGGAAAGGCTTACTTACGAGCCCCTAATTAACAATGCAGTTAAAAAAATAATATGGATAAGAATAAGAGATAGAAGTAACAAGTAATTAAAGAGCAGCAGTAAAATAACAACAGCGAGACTATATACAGGGGGGGGTACCGATACTGAGTCAATGTGTTGGGGCACCGGTTAGTTGAGGTAGTATGTACATGTAGGTAGAGTTATTAAAGTGACTATGTATAAATCAAATCAAATCAAATCAAATCAAATTTATTTGTCACGTACACATGGTTAGCAGATGTTAATGCGAGTGTAGCGAAATGCTTGTGCTTCTAGTTCCAACAATGCAGTAATAACGAACAAGTAATCTAACTAACAATTCCAAAAAAAACTACTGTCTTATACACAGTGTAAGGGGATAAAGAATATGTACATAAGGATATATGAATGAGTGATGGTACAGAGCAGCATAGGCAAGATACAGTAGATGATATCGAGTACAGTATATACATATGAGATGAGTATGTAAACCAAGTGGCATAGTTAAAGTGGCTAGTGATACATGTATTACATAAGGATGCAGTCGATGATATAGAGTACAGTATCTACGTATGCATATGAGATGAATAATGTAGGGTAAGTAACATTATATAAGGTAGCATTGTTTAAAGTGGCTAGTGATATATTTACATCATTTCCCATCAATTCCCATGATTAAAGTGGCTGGAGTAGAGTCAGTGGCATTGACAGTGTGTTGGCAGTAGCCACTCAATGTTAGTGGTGGCTGTTTAACAGTCTGATGGCCTTGAGATAGAAGCTGTTTTTCAGTCTCTCGGTCCCAGCTTTGATGCACCTGTACTGACCTCGCCTTCTGGATGACAGCGGGGTGAACAGGCAGTGGCTCGGGTGGTTGATGTCCTTGATGATCTTTATGGCCTTCCTGTAGCATCGGGTGGTGTAGGTGTCCTGGAGGGCAGGTAGTTTGCCCCCGGTGATGCGTTGTGCAGACCTCACTACCCTCTGGAGAGCCTTACGGTTGAGGGCGGTGCAGTTGCCATACCAGGCGGTGATACAGCCCGCCAGGATGCTCTCGATTGTGCATCTGTAGAAGTTTGTGAGTGCTTTTGGGGCCAAGCCGAATTTCTTCAGCCTCCTGAGGTTGAAGAGGCGCTGCTGCGCCTTCTTCACGATGCTGTCTGTGTGAGTGGACCAATTCAGTTTGTCTGTGATGTGTATGCCGAGGAACTTAAAACTTGCTACCCTCTCCACTACTGTTCCATCGATGTGGATGGGGGGGTGTTCCCTCTGCTGTTTCCTGAAGTCCACAATCATCTCCTTAGTTTTGTTGACGTTGAGTGTGAGGTTATTTTCCTGACACCACACTCCGAGGGCCCTCACCTCCTCCCTGTAGGCCGTCTCGTCGTTGTTGGTAATCAAGCCTACCACTGTTGTGTCGTCCGCAAACTTGATGATTGAGTTGGAGGCGTGCGTGGCCACGCAGTCGTGGGTGAACAGGGAGTACAGGAGAGGGCTCAGAACGCACCCTTGTGGGGCCCCAGTGTTGAGGATCAGCGGGGAGGAGATGTTGTTGCCTACCCTCACCACCTGGGGGCGGCCCGTCAGGAAGTCCAGTACCCAGTTGCACAGGGCGGGGTCGAGACCCAGGGTCTCGAGCTTGATGACGAGCTTGGAGGGTACTATGGTGTTGAATGCCGAGCTGTAGTCGATGAACAGCATTCTCACATAGGTATTCCTCTTGTCCAGATGGGTTAGGGCAGTGTGCAGTGTGGTTGAGATTGCATCGTCTAGATGATAACAGAGAGTAGCAGTGGTGTAAAGAGGGGGTGAGGGGGGAGCATTGCAAATAGTCTGAGTAGCCAATTGACTAGATGTTCAGGAGTCTTATGGCTTTGGGGTAGAAGCCATTTCGAAGCCTCTTGGACCTAGACTTGGCGCTCCGGTACCACTTGCCATGGGGTAGCAGAGATAACAGTCCATGACTAGGGTGGCTGGAGTCTTTGATCATTTTTAGTGCCTTCCTCTGACACCACCTGGTATAGAGTTCCTGTAGTACGTTGCGGTCGGAGGCCGAGCAGTTGCCATACCAGGCAGGATGCTCTCAATGGTGCAGCTGTAGAACCTTTTGAGGATCTGTGGACCCATGCCAAATCTTTTCAGTCTCCTGGGGGTGGAAAAGGTTTGGTCCTGCCCACGACTGTCTTGGTGTGCTTGGACCATGTTAGTTTGTTGGTGATGTGGACACCAAGGAACTTGAAGCTGAGGTACCTGCTCCACTGCAGCCCCGTCGATGAGAATGGAGGCGTGCTCGGGTCCTGTAGTCCAAAATCATCTCCTTTATGGGCATTGTGTGTTGGCAAGTGACAAAAAAACTACATTTAATCATTTATAAATTCAGGTTGTAACAACAAAATGTGGAACAAGTCAAAGGGTGTGATTACTTTCTGAAGGCACTGTATGTTCTTCATGTACGGTACAAGGTATTCTGTCTGTGTGACTGTGCTGAAGGCTGATCGATCAGCCACACCAGTCCCCACAGAGAGAGCTGTGGCTCGGGATAAACAGGACATACAGGACAGGCTTTAAAACAAGAGAAATAGGAGGATCAGATCAGCACTAACCACACAGCACAGGATGTTCCCATGATGCTGCCTCTCTCCGGCCCGCGTAAATCTTGGGGTCATGGAGCACTTTCATGGCTGGGCCTTCTGGCCATTTGTGTGAATTCCTAATGAAGCAGGGGTTGGGGAGTGCTTCCTGTAGGGTCTGAGGGAGGGAGAACACTACTGATCTGTCCTGTGGGGTGAGGAGAGAGATAGGAAGTGTGGAATCTTCTGCTGACCTCTGGGCTCCCAGGTGAAGGTCAGAACTGAGAGCTGAGAACTATACACATCTCTACAGAGACTGCAAACACAGCAGGCAGAGTGAACACATTATGCTGTCCATCCCAATGAGGACCAATCACAGGGGGACAGGACACCATAGTGCTGCATGGACAGAAAGGAGATGTAATAGAATGCAAAGAAACAACCAATCATGCCAGAGGCAAAGATGTAATGTGGTCGCTGAAGTCTGTCATAAACCTGTGTATGACTAACATCATCTTCATATCAATGGTTAACTTGCAGCAGCAACAGTGAGGCTTTGTTAACTCACCTACATTTAAGATGAATAAAATAATGATTGATTCACACAAAAGCAAAGCATTCGTTTTTGACGCTAATAATGAATGCTTTCTGCGTGTGTGTGTTTGCGTGCGTGCGTGCGTGCGTGTGTGTGTGTGTGTGTGTGTGTGTGTGTGTGTGTGTGTGTGTGTGTGTGTGTGTGTGTGTGTGTGTGTGTGTGTGTGTGTGTGTCTTGGAGAAGTATTTGTGAGTGTATTTGTGTGTATTCATGTGTGATTTTTTTTCTCCTACTAGGGGTATGCAATCATATTCACATGTCTGACACCTATATGCCCAAGCAGCATGGCTCAATCCCGCAGGACAGGAGCATCAGAGAGGAACAGGGTGGATTCACTACAGTGTCTTCATCTATCTATGGCCATTGTGACTGAATACTTTAACTTGTTTGATGTGTTTCCAAAAGACAAATCAGATGAACCCTTTGCCCGACTTGAACCCAAGTCGGGCAAAGGTGGCCCATGGCTGACATGAGCTGAAGTGCTTTAATCAGAGGTGTGTTTTCACTGGATACCTTCCCCCTCTGTCTGTCTTTTCTCTTTAATCCGTCCCAGCAGCTGACAGTGGAGCAGCAGACTCGTTTCTCTCTCGTCCTGCCTCTTAATATGCTTCAGCTGCTGTGTGATAATGGACACACTCCCCAGTGTGGGCTTCCTCTGTCACACCACTGATGTTATTAAACCACCAGGCTTTGAAGCCTGAACAGAATGTCAGCTAAAACCATCCCTGCACGGGGACATACCTTTTATTGTCTGTCTGAAAGTATCTTAACCGTTATGATTGTTTTTGTCTGAGAAAAATGGGGGGAGATCCCTCTTCTCAAATTACTCTGTCTGAAATTGCAGCGTTCAAAGCCTCTGATGCTCTCCTTTTCTCTCTCTTTTCTCTCTGTCCTTTGGTGTGCCCTGAGCCAGGGGATAGTGTTACATGCATGGGACGGCTGCCAGATAGAGCAGGAGAATGCAGGCAGGGATAAGGACGCCTATGGATGGTGTGGAGATAACGCAGAGGGGTCCTGCCTCCCTCCGTCAACGTCAACGAACACAAGCGTACTTCAGAGAGCTTAAGTGTATACTCATACACACTAAGACAGCCATATATCTTCTGGCCTTTTAATGAACCCACCAGCATCTGAAAAGATGAGAGGCTTCATAACAAGGATTAGTGAGATACTTCATAACCACAGTATTATTGTCATGTTCGAGGAGATATGGTTCAAAGAGCATTCTCCATTCTCAGTTGGGTAGTGACAATGCCATGAAATCCTTGTTTATTTTTCAGAAAATTCCATTTTGTGGTCTTCTTGTCCTCTCAGGCTCGATGCAGGCACCTGTCTCACTTCCTCACTGTATGACAAGGCATCTCGTTAAATCCACTCCTGAGGGAGTGCTCTTGATATCTGTTAGTAGTGAGAGGTCTTAGCCCGTTCTGCTGAGATGATGGGTCCATGAAGATACTATATGGGTGGTCAGCTCCCCTAGCACTCTGGTCCTGGCCATGTTAAATGGATATTGGTTCAGGAAGTGCATCTATTGATTGTGGAGGTTTTCATGGTTATTAATAGCCCAGAGGAGATCCTAATGGGACTTATACATCCTGGGGTTGGTTTATTCATGATACTTTCATTAGATCCATAATCATCCTCTTCCTTCCTGCCTGTCTGTCTGCCTGCCTGTCTGTCTGCCTGCCTGTCTGTCTGTCTGTCTGTCTGTCTGTCTGTCTGTCTGTCTGTCTGTCTGTCTGTCTGTCTGTCTGTCTGTCTGTCTGTCTGTCTGTCTGTCTGTCTGTCTGTCTGTCTGTCTGTCTGTCTGTCTGTCTGTCTGTTTGTCTGTTGCCTCTGTTCTCCCCACATAATGTTTCTGTCAGACAGAGTGATGCCACCGCATATCCTGCCAGCAAGCTGAGGCCGGGGAACAATACTCTGATCTGGCAGCTCATGCAATGTCAAATAATTCATTAGCCATTTTTTCATCTTACAAATGTGCTTTTAAAATGCTTTTTCTTGTCTGCGGTTTCAGTGTGTTAAGGGTTAACGCATGCACCTCATCTGCTCTGTTTCCTCAGAGACCAGGCTGGCCCAGAGCACGGCCCCGGGCACAGATCCAGTGGTACCGTACACTGCTGTGTGTTACTCCCTGCTGGTTAGGGCTCCTAGCTGCCTGCCATAGCCTACTGCCCTACAACTCCCCGCTGCCCAACTGAAACAGCAGCCAGAGCCTCCTTCATTTCACACCCAGGAATCTCATCTCCTTCCTCCTGCCCTAGTGTCCCTCACTGCCCACACACGCATCTTACTGCCTCAGACAGTGTTCTACCCTGGAGCTCAATTCTCACAGAACTTGCTACGGCTTAATGGAGAGTGAATTTACATTGCATCGGCTCTTTATTGTTTCTGGGTTATTTATTTTGTGCTGGCATGGTTGAAAACAACCATTAATAGAATATAATAGAATCGAATATGGAAATGTTCCTGTGAATGTGTTGTGATGACACATAACAGGACATATCATTACCCTATTATGATAAGCTAGAGAGAGTGTGTTGCCTCTTCGGCTCTTCTAGCTATATCCGGTACACTGGGAGGCAAAGGAAGACTAATGTTGCTGAGGGGAGCGTTCTTTGTTTAAAGTGAGTGTCCCATCTCACCCTGCCTATGTAACAGGCAGCAGCTGGAAAAGGAAATGTGACTTGTTTTTCCTACATTCTTTGGCTTTGTGCTCCCCAGGAGCCTTCCTGACTAACACAGTCAACACGCCTTGGTTATTTTTAATGTTAATTTGAGCAAGCCACTCATTTCCTTTCAGCCTGCGGAAGTGAGACATGGTTTTACTGTGCATGAAGATATTGTAAACACCAGCTTAATCTCTAATCGGTCATCATACTGTGCCCCCACTGTCTTTATCCACATAACAACAATTTTGTGGCAAATGCAATCTTATGCACAGCACACCAATTTTCTGATTCATTTCTATTGGAGGGTTGTAAACTAATCTAATGAATAGTCTCTCTGCTGAACAGATTTCCTCTGTCTCCCTCCACTGTTTTTTCCTCTTCGGGCCCCCCGTTGTGGAATATTACTACTATGGCACAGTGCAGGGCCAGTGTGTAACATACCGCTGATATCCTCTTGATTCAACCCCTGACTCCCTCACCTGGATCTCTGAAGACCAAGCTGGGAGGGGAAGGTCTCAGAGTCCATGAAGCCACAGAGGAAAGGAAAGGAGATGGAGCGCAGACTGTGTCTATTTTTAGCAGGCCCTGGCAGGAGACTATATATAGAGATGGGGAGTGAGTATGGCTGGCTGGCTGCAGGTTGGGGAGGGCTGGGTATAGAGTCATGGAGACGGACAGGCTGACTCTGACTCTGCCCTGGGTCCTGGCCTGGAACACTTACTCTATCTGGCTGTTGGGCTTCTGACGCTGCATAGCTGTTGTCATGGTCACCCTGGTGCAATACACTGCAACATAAAACAACAGAATGCAACGCAATTATAGGATGGCTGTGAACAGTCTCATCAGTACTATCCTGACACTTCAACACTTTGTTGAGATCACTACTGAGTGAAGGGACAATACAGATAAGAGATTTGAACCCTTTACAATGTTTGTCTTATTTGAGGGGTGGTAAGTGAACTTAATCATGGTCTGTTACAGTTCTGGACTTGGTTTCTGCACAGGTTCCTTTGTTGACATACCAACCGTTGCTGAGCCGGCTTTGTTATGATTCAGCGTGCTGTCTGACTCAAATCACGAGGGGCTGTTTGAGGTTTTGTTGCTGGTTTTTATAACTATGACACCCCGCTGCTGTAATGCCAGTCTCAGCCACGCTGGTGGTTTTCAGTCAGCTGGTGTGATCATCTGTTGTTTCAGGTGCCACATTGTGAGCGCAGGAGTGGACAGCTGCACACTTGCCCAGTTAAATCAACGCTCAGACGTCACAGGGCTCCATTTGGAGTCTCTCCTACAGCAGGGATATGTGCTCAGAGGGACAGCCCCATCTGTAGAGTTTACAACATGGAAAGAGTACCACTTATGGTATCATGAAATCATTCCAGCAGGGAGCAGCGACTATTACACTACTATACTTGTAATCACATGTTCCAAGGTATTCTAACCATTTGAGAACGTAACACTGCATTGTATATGCAGAACTCCCCACTGATCATACTGAAAAGGATGATCTCATGAATCCCCTTGGAGCACACAGACAGTCACACTTTGAGTTCCACTGGAAGAACAAAGCAAAGTAGCAGCGGTAATAACAGCCTTTACCTGATCTTTAGAAGCCTACTCTACAGATAGACACCTTGAATTATTCAGCAGATGGGCTGTGTGTGTGTGTGTGTGTGTGTGTGTGTGTGTGTGTGTGTGTGTGTGTGTGTGTGTGTGTGTGTGTGTGTGTGTGTGTGTGTGTGTGTGTGTGTGTGTGTGTGTGTGTGTGTGTGTGTGTGTGTGTGTGTGAGTGCAGGGAAAATGCCATGGCTGAATATCAAATAACTCTCCTCATGAGTCCTGCCCCCGGCCTTTTTACATGTGCGCCAAAGGTCTTGTCCTTTTGCATTATGGCACATTCGTAATTTATTAATGAGTTATTTTGGAATAGGAAACCTTCCAACCTGCTCTTGACTTTCGCCCTCGTGCATCATGTTTTAAATGCCACATTTATTAGATTTTTTTTTTTTAAGTTGATGTCTCCACTACATGGTTACACTATTCTGGAGTGGATATTGACTGAAATAAGTCATTTACGTAAACTCAAGGAATCGCCTACAAATATGTTGAAGAATAACGGAGGACTGATAGCTGTTCTCTTAGAAACTGAACAGAAAACTGTTATAATCAGCTTTACTGCCTCATAATATCAGATTCTATGGCCATTTTCCTGTAACATATTTTTGAATTCATACTGTTCAGATCATTCCACCATGAAGTAGAAATGCAACTCTGCTGTTCCACCTGCACTGTATCCACACATACACATACACGCACACACACACACACACGCACGCACACAGATGCACGCACGCACGCACGCACACACACACACACACACACACACACACACACACACACACACACACACACACACACACACACACACACACACACACACACACACACACACACACACACACACACACACACACAGACAATCTGCAAAAGGTAGATAAGGACACTGCTGTGCTCTGACTGCAGACCATCCCCAACCCTCAAAATACCTGCTAGTTTGGAATCCTCACATGCCTCTCCCTCTCAAACTGTAGCAGATAATAAACAATATATTTTTTTTTTAGACAGCCCATTCATGTTGCCAGTGGCATTTAGCCTCACAGTGTTTGCTATAGATTCAGTCATCCATGAAGTGCATGCCCACAGACTGGCACGGGCGCTCTGACACATACTGGCATGCACACATTTACAATAACTGCCCATAAAATCACTTAAGGATGCACGCTAGCTTCCTGGCATCCACACACAGAGATGCATTGAAGAGTGTTTGCACACATGCCCTCACCCAGTGCTCGATTTCCTCTACATGCATCCACACACTCCAATGCGTGTCCAAGTCTCACGGCCTCACCCTGCACTCCTTTTAATATAGTCACTATTCTCCCAAACACAATCAAAAAGCACAAACCACTCACTTGTTGTTTTGCTCCAGCAGCTTATTAGAGGAGGGTAGGTTTTACATACAAAATAAGTGAGTGGCTTTTTGTTAAGACAAGTAATTTCATCGGACGCCTGCCAGATCTTACCTCGCCTGGATAGGTATTTTACGTATCAGCTAACCGCATCAAATGTTAAAGCAATCTGTCAGTCGATGTTGATGACGTGCCATGCAACCATTGGTTGATGCATGCAATGTCTGAGTAGGGAGACACAACCAATGAGTGGGAGTGGAGCATCATAGCTGGAGTGAGTGGGGTTGATTGCGGGAGGGGCGGTACGATGGGGGAGGGGACTGGTAGAGCAGCTGCTCCTCAGATATAATTGCCTCAATTAGTTCATAGGGCTGCTACAGCGACAGTGTTTTCCATGTAGCCATGGAAACCAGGCTACGGCAGCTCTCATGGGGAAGCCAGTCTGATGGATTTATGAGTTGGAGGGAATATAGCAGTGTGGCGGTGGGGGTTGTTATGGTTCTAGGGGTCAGACTGTAGGGTTGAACTCATCTTCACGTGGATTGGTTAGTTGAGGCTGGTGACCACTTGACTAAAGACTGGAGTGTAATTAATCTGTCACTTTCCCCGATCTCCGAGATGGATGAGGCTGGCCAGACAGCATCTGTGGGTGTGTGTGTGTGTGTGTGTGTGTGTGTGTGTGTGTGTGTGTGTGTGTGTGTGTGTGTGTGTGTGTGTGTGTGTGTGTGTGTGTGTGTGTGTGTGTGTGTGTGTGTGTGTGTGTGTGTGTGTGTGAGAGAGAGAGAGAGAGAGTGTGTCCACTCAGAAGCTGCCACTGGTTGTGTCACACAGAACTCTTTAAACCTGTCACTTTCTCGTCACGGGCCCAGAGGAAACACCTGAAACAGAGAGGTCCCCCTATATTCATGAAATGTTGTCGTTTACAGGGCCAGGTCTGGCATTATTGAGGTGTGGGATTTATTTGTCATCCACGCTGTGGAGTAAATATATGAGGCTGAGAGGAGCAGAAAGCGCTGAGAGAGCGGAGCGGGCTGAGATGAGATGCTGTACACGCCGGTGACAGAAGCCTTCACCATGCCTAGATGAGAGACTCATCTATAGCCTTCGCCCCTGACAGATCCAGTATATGTCATTCAGCTGTAATATCCTCCCTCATGAAAAGGTGCTATTCAGCTGATGAAAACCAGGGCATCGCCCACAGTTATAAAGATAAGGACAAGGTATGGGTGTGTGCATATGTTTGTGTTTGTGTGTGTGTGTTTGTGTGAGTGTGTGAGCGTGCATGTGGGTGCCGTGTGTATGTGTTACTGGAGAGAGATACTGAAGATAATGACATGTGATGTGATGCAGACCTGGTGGTGGTATGTATAAAGGCCTGTCAAGTGAGTCCAACCTATTGAATGCAGTCTCGTGCAGATATGAGGCCCTGTTTCATTCCTTCACAAAATGTCATCTGATGCTGAAAGGTCTCTATCACTGTGACACCACACGTGTTTGCACTCACCAGTGCCAGACACACATAACTCTTGAGATGATTTCACACCAGACCTCTTGAAGGTCTTCAACCATGAGTCTTCCAAGATTGGATATATAAGACTGCTCGCAGGGCAAAAACTGGTTGAATCGATGTTGTTTCCACGTCATTTCAACGACAGTAAAAACTATATCAAGACGTTGAATCGACGTGGGAAACTGATTGGATTTGCAAAAAGACGTCATCATAAGGGAATTTCATATTGAGATGAGATGCTGTACACGCCGGTGACAGAAGCCTTCACCATGCCTAGATGAGAGACTCATCTATAGCCTTCGCCCCTGACAGATCCAGTATATGTCATTCAGCTGTAATATCCTCCCTCATGAAAAGGTGCTATTCAGCTGATGAAAATCAGGGCATCGCCCACAGTTATAAAGATAAGGACAAGGTATGGGTGTGTGCATATGTTTGTGTTTGTGTGTGTGTGTTTGTGTGAGTGTGTGAGCGTGCATGTGGGTGCCGTGTGTATGTGTTACTGGAGAGAGATACTGAAGATAATGACATGTGATGTGATGCAGACCTGGTGGTGGTATGTATAAAGGCCTGTCAAGTGAGTCCAACCTATTGAATGCAGTCTCGTGCAGATATGAGGCCCTGTTTCATTCCTTCACAAAATGTCATCTGATGCTGAAAGGTCTCTATCACTGTGACACCACACGTGTTTGCACTCACCAGTGCCAGACACACATAACTCTTGAGATGATTTCACACCAGACCTCTTGAAGGTCTTCAACCATGAGTCTTCCAAGATTGGATATATAAGACTGCTCGCAGGGCAAAAACTGGTTGAATCGATGTTGTTTCCACGTCATTTCAACGACAGTAAAAACTATATCAAGACGTTGAATCGACGTGGGAAACTGATTGGATTTGCAAAAAGACGTCATCATAAGGGAATTTCATATTTTGATCAATACACAGCTCATATTTTTTGCAATGTGAGTACCAAGATCAGATAAAGATCAGAAACTGAAGAATGGCCTTGAAATATAAGTGCATGGGCATCATAAGCCATTTAAAGCTGTAATCATTCATTGGTGAAACAGCCATGTCCATTTGAGATATTCAACAAAAAAGAAGTTACTGCAAACAGCGAACACTGTTTTTTGCCTCTGGTGTCATTGCACATCTGATAAAAAAGACAAATATTTACTGCAAAAAAAATGTTTACCACGCTGCCGGACGCTCCTCACCTCCATTTCATCAACAAAACAAAAACAATAACAAAGGCCGATACAAGTTTTTATCTCAATATCAAATCATTTCTGGGCAACAATTAAGTACATTACTGTAATTGTTTTCAATTAAAATGGTAAAGAATAAAGAACAGCTTCTCAAGCAATAATTTTGCTGCTAGGACCATCTTGGAGTGGGCTTAGTGGGGAGGGGAAAGCTGAAATCTACCTCATTTTGGCAGAGAGGTTTGGAACTCTCTTTCTTATTGGTCATTGACTAATTTACCGTCTGGTGATAGCAGCAGGCAGGCCAGAACTCCATCCCATTTTAGTGCTCTTACACTAAAAGGGCATTATCATCATTTTCACAATTTCACAGTATTATTCCAACTTCATAGTGTGGAAATATACACTGCTCCAAAAAATAAAGGGAACACTTAAACAACACAATGTAACTCCAAGGCAATCACACTTCTGTGAAATCAAACTGTCCACTTAGGAAGCAACACTGATTGACAGTAAATTTCACATGCTGTTGTGCAAATGGAATAGACAACAGGTGGAAATTATAGGCAATTAGCAAGACACCCCCAATAAAGGAGTGGTTCGGCAGGTGGTGACCACAGACCACTTCTCAGTTCCTATGCTTCCTGGCTGATGTTTTGGTCACTTTTGAATGCTGGCGGTGCTTTCGCTCTAGTGGTAGCATGAGACAGAGTCTACAACCCACACAAGTGGCTCAGGTAGTGCAGCTCATCCAGGATGGCACATCAATGTGAGCTGTGGCAAGAAGGTTTGCTGTGTCTGTCAGCGTAGTGTCCAGAGCATGGAGGCGCTACCAGGAGACAGGCCAGTACATCAGGAGACGTGGAGGAGGCTGTAGGAGGGCAACAACTGGCAACAACCCAGCAGCAGGACCACAACCTCCGCCTTTGTGCAAGGAGGAGCAGGAGGAGCACTGCCAGAGCCCTGCAAAATGACATCCAGCAGGCCACAAATGTGCATGTGTCTGCTCAAACGGTCAGAAACAGACTCCATGAGGGTGGTATGAGGGCCCGACGTCCACAGGTGGGGGTTGTGCTTTACAACCCAACACCGTGCAGGACGTTTGGCATTTGCCAGAGAACACCAAGATTGGCAAATTCGCCACTGGCGCCCTGTGCTCTTCACAGATGAAAGCAGGTTCACACTGAGCACATGTGACAGACGTGACAGAGTCTGGAGACGCAGTGGAGAACGTTCTGCTGCCTACAACATCCTCCAGCATGACCGGTTTGGCGGTGGGTCAGTCATGGTGTGGGGTGGCATTTCTTTGGGGGGCCGCCAGAGGTAGCCTGACTGCCATTAGGTCCCGAGATGAGATCCTCAGACCCCTTGTGAGACCATATGCTGGTGCGGTTTGCCCTGGGTTCCTCCTAATGCAAGACAATGCTAGACCTCATGTGGCTGGAGTGTGTCAGCAGTTCCTGCAAGAGGAAGGCATTGATGCTATGGACTGGCCCGCCCGTTCCCCAGACCTGAATCCAATTGAGCACATCTGGGACATCATGTCTCGCTCCATCCACCAACGCCACGTTGCACCACAGACTGTCCAGGTGTTGGCGGATGCTTTAGTCCAGGTCTGGGAGGAGATCCCTCAGGAGACCATCCGCCACCTCATCAGGAGCATGCCCAGGCGTTGTAGGGAGGTCATACAGGCACGTGGAGGCCACACACACTACTGAGCCTCATTTTGACTTGTTTTAAGGACATTACATCAAAGTTGGATCAGCCTGTAGTGTGGTTTTCCACTTTAATTCTGAGTGTGACTCCAAATCCAGACCTCCATGGGTTGATAAATTTGGTTTCCATTGATAATTTTTGTGTGATTTTGTTGTCAGCACATTCAACTATGTAAAGAAATAAGAATATTTAATTCATTCAGATCTAGGATGTGTTATTTTAGTGTTCCCTTTATTTTTTTTAACAGTGTATATAACACACAGGGAAAATCACGTTTTGACTGCACTGGTCCTTTAAGTAAAGTCGAATTTGTATTCCTGAGTGGATGTATCTTTTATAGGCTAGCTAATCTCTCTGTCCTCTCTCCCTAGGATCATGATGCTCCTGCTCTGGGAGTGAGGGAGTAATGGAACTATATGAAACCAGGGACACATTTTGTTCTATCACAACTGCCCTCATTTTTATCACCACCCGCTTCTCCCTGTTCCCGTAAAGAATGTAACACCTCATCAAATAGGTATTTTTAGTGAGGAGGTCAATAGACGGATTGCAACACATGAACAAAAGGTCCCTCAGATAGCGTACATTATAAGCAAGCACTGACTGTGGTAGATTGTGTTGAAACTACTGTAGGAAAATCTAGAGCTGAATTCCCAGGAACGGCTATTTTTCTGGTGTTTCCATCTTCAGAGTGTTACTAAATAGAGCATATTATCCCTGAATCATTGCCTTGTTCCATTAATTATAATCAATAATGGTTCTCTGACCATGAATCACTCACATGCCCATTACTCACATCATCCCCCATCCAACCACCCTCTTCCATAGCCTTCACCCCAACCCCCATTCCTCTTATTATAAGCACCCCAACCCATAGAATTACATATATGCCCCAACCCCCATATCTCCCATACATACACCTTCCTCAATCTTTCTCCTCACTCCTCTCAAGGACTCTCCATTCATCGCTCATCACTCCCCATTGCATGCATTTGTATCAAAGTCTATCTGACTAATCTTGCGTTGTGTTCCTACTCAGATTCAGATTGCTTTCGCATGAAATGCAATTTGTAGACATTGCCAATAATACTCAATCCAAAACTACGATGCTACTCTCTAGCGTATGTTAGAATATCCTTGCACGGTTTTCCTTGAGTCCTGTCTCAAAAGGCCTTATAATTTCCTTAATGCATTTGGTTGAGTTTAGTTGATTGATGGGACTCAGCTTATTTATTTCCCCCAAAAGTAATTACATTAAACAGGGGTTCCTTTCTCTCCCGCCTGCATGGAGGACATGGGAACCTCTTCATTTGTCAATTTCAAGGCTTTAAAATGACTAGTCACTCCAACATTTCAATTAACAATCTCAATAATGACCAAAGCAGCTGACATGCCTCTCTCAGTCTTTCAGTTGTAGTTGGAATGCATGGTGTTATGCCACAGAAGAACTGACCATATTTTCAGTTTATCAAATGTTTTGCTTCTGATTCATTAGGCAGATTGCTGGGTTGAGATGTGAAGTTCAGAAAAATGACATGCTAGGGCTTCTGTCAAATTAAGTGAGTTTTGTTGAAAAATGTGTCTTATCAGCAAACACATCATACACTTGTGTGTCAGTTTCCATTCAGTTGGAGATAACATTTCCATGTGAATATTCAAAAATGACGTGGTGCACATAAAAATTACTGTTGTGGTTAAATTCCCATATAGTGAATAATTATTTTCAACTCCACTGATGGTTTTGTCACAAAAATAATGTGAGTTATATAGCGAATGTGCAGACTCTGCTCTTGGCAAATGCGCTCTAGCCAACAGTTCGACAATAAAGTGCGGGTATTGTAACGATCTGGGTGTAGTGGGTGCGAAGCCAGGCACAGGAAGCAGAGAGTTGAGGGTAGTGTTATTTAATGCACAAACGGCGAACATAAGCCACCCCACGAAACACAGGGCGCACACAAAACAAATGCCCCAAACACGGGGACTAAAACAGTCCAGCAAAAACCCACGAACAGGAAACACGTTAACCTCAAACGTGCACACTAGTCACACAAACAATCCGACACAAAGAGCAGGTGGGCCTACTGGTTAACATAGCCCGACTAATCAGCCTACACACAAAACAGGTGAAACCAATAAACAAAAAGGGGGAAAGGGATAAGTGGCAACTAGTAGGCCAGTGACGACGGCCGCAGAGCTCCACCCGAAGGGGAGCCACCTTCGGTAGGAGTCGTGACAGTACCCCACCCCTGACGCGCGGCTCCCGTAGCGCGCCGACACCGGCCTCGAGGGCGACCCGGAGGGCGAGGCGCTGGGCGATCCGGATGGAGGCGATAGAAATCCCTCAACAGTGACGGGTCCAAGATGTCCCCCACCGGTACCCAGCACCTCTCCTCCGGGTCGTACCCCTCCCAGTCCACGAGGTACTGCAGGACCCTCACCCGGCGTCTCGAGTCCAGAATGGCACGTATCGTGTACGCCGGGGACCCCTCGATGTCCAGAGGGGGCGGAGAGTCCTCCGGCACCTCACCTTCATGCAGGAGACCAGCTACCACCGGCCTGAGGAGAGACACATGAAACACACCTCGTTTACACACCTCGTTTATCCTCCTCAGGACTTTGAAGGGCCCCACACACTGCGGCCCCAGCTTCCGGCAGGGCAAGCAGAGGGGTAGGCTTTGGGTCGAGAGCCAGACCCTGTACCCCGGTACAAACACGGGGGCCTCACTGCGGTGATGGTCAGCACTCCTCTGCTGCCGTCCACCGGCTTGCTTGAGGGATTCCTGGACGGCTCTCCAGGTCTCCTTGGAGCGCTGCACCCACTCCTCCACCGCAGGTAGAGTGAGTGACGTAGAGAGTTCTGGGCCAACTCCGTACCCTGACCACTCCCCTGGCCGGTCCTGGCAATACGACCGCAGAAACCTACCCACCTCCTGGTTCACTCTCTCCACCTGCCCATTACTCTCGGGGTGATAACCGGAGGTCAAGCTGACCAAGATCCAGTCGCAGGCAGCAGAGAACTGGAACGAAAGGCGGCCAAATGAGGTGTTGGCTTTAGGGATGATCAGTGAGATACACCTGCTGGAGCGCGTGCTACGGGTGGGTGTTGCCATCGTGACCAGTGAACTGACATAAGGCGGAGCTTTACCTAGCATGGACTTGTAGATGACCTGGAGCCAGTGGGTCTGGCTACGAATATGTAGCAAGGGCCAGCCGACTAGAGCATACAGGTCGCAGTGGTGGGTGGTATAAGGTGCTTTAGTAACAAAATGGATGGCACTGTGATAAACTGCATCCAGTTTGCTGAGTAGGGTATTGGAAGCTATTTTGTAGATGACATCGCCGAAGTCGAGGATCGGTAGGATAGTCAGTTTTACTAGGGTAAGTTTGGCGGCGTGAGTGAAGGAGGCTTTGTTGCGGAATAGAAAGCCGACTCTAGATTTGATTTTAGATTGGAGATGTTTGATATGAGTTTACAGTCTAGCCACACACCTAGGTACTTATAGATGTCCACATATTCTAGGTCGGAACCATCCAGGGTGGTGATGGGCCGAATGTACCCCTGTCCCAGAGATTCTGTGACGTATGTCTTCGTAGCCAACGTCTCCTCCTGTGACAATGGGTACATGTGACTCTTGGGAAGCGCAGCGTTTACCTGGAGATTTATCGCACAATCCCTCTGTCGATGAGGTGGTAATTTAGTCGCCCTCTTCTTACAGAAAGCGATGGCCAAATCGGCATATTCAGGGGGAATGCGCACAGTGGAAACGTGCGCGGAAATCTGCATACTGTACGTGGAAATGTAGACCGCATTATCTACCAAGAGAATTCTCTTCGATTATAATCACAGCCGTATATATCCCCCCCAAGCAGACACATCGATGGCTCTGAACGAACTTTATTTAACTCTCTGCAAACTGGAAACGATTTATCCGGAGGCTGCATTCATTGTAGCTGGGGATTTTAACAAGGCTAATCTGAAAACAAGACTCCCTAAATTTTATCAGCATATCGATTGCGCAACCAGGGGTGGAAAGACCTTGGATCATTGTTAGTCTAACTTCCGGGACGCATATAAGGCCCTGCCCCGCCCCCCTTTCGGAAAAGCTGACCACGACTCCATTTTGTTGATCCCTGCCTACAGACAGAAACTAAAACAAGAGGCTCCCACGCTGAGGTCTGTCCAACGCTGGTCCGACCAAGCTGACTCCACACTCCAAGACTGCTTCCATCACGTGGACTGGGACATGTTTCGTATTGCGTCAGATAACAATATTGACGAATACGCTGATTCGGTGTGCGAGTTCATTAGAACGTGCGTTGAAGATGTCGTTCCCATAGCAACGATTAAAACATTCCCTAACCAGAAACCGTGGATTGATGGCAGCATTTGTGTGGAACTGAAAGCGCGAACCACTGCTTTTAATCAGGGCAAGGTGTCTGGTAACATGACCGAATACAAACAGTGCAGCTATTCCCTCCGCAAGGCTATCAAACAAGCTAAGCGTCAGTACAGAGACAAAGTAGAATCTCAATTCAACGGCTCAGACACAAGAGGCATGTGGCAGGGTCTACAGTCAATCACGGACTACAGGAAGAAATCCAGCCCAGTCACGGACCAGGATGTCTTGCTCCCAGGCAGACTAAATAACTTTTTTGCCCGCTTTGAGGACAATACAGTGCCACTGACACGGCCTGCAACGAAGACATGCGGTCTCTCCTTCACTGCAGCCGAGGTGAGTAAGACATTTAAACGTGTTAACCCTCGCAAGGCTGCAGGCCCAGACGGCATCCCCAGCCGCGCCCTCAGAGCATGCGCAGACCAGCTGGCCGGTGTGTTTACGGACATATTCAATCAATCCCTATACCAGTCTGCTGTTCCCACATGCTTCAAGAGGGCCACCATTGTTCCTGTTCCCAAGAAAGCTAAGGTAACTGAGCTAAACGACTACCGCCCCGTAGCACTCACATCCGTCATCATGAAGTGCTTTGAGAGACTAGTCAAGGACCATATCACCTCCACCCTACCTGACACCCTAGACCCACTCCAATTTGCTTACCGCCCAAATAGGTCCACAGACGATGCAATCTCAACCACACTGCACACTGCCCTAACCCATCTGGACAAGAGGAATACCTATGTGAGAATGCTGTTCATCGACTACAGCTCGGCATTCAACACCATAGTACCCTCCAAGCTCGTCATCAAGCTCGAGACCCTGGGTCTCGACCCCGCCCTGTGCAACTGGGTACTGGACTTCCTGACGGGCCGCCCCCAGGTGGTGAGGGTAGGCAACAACATCTCCCCGCTGATCCTCAACACTGGGGCCCCACAAGGGTGCGTTCTGAGTCCTCTCCTGTACTCCCTGTTCACCCACGACTGCGTGGCCACGCACGCCTCCAACTCAATCATCAAGTTTGCGGACGACACAACAGCGGTAGGCTTGATTACCAACAACGACGAGACGGCCTACAGGGAGGAGGTGAGGGCCCTCGGAGTGTGGTGTCAGGAAAATAACCTCACACTCAACGTCAACAAAACTAAGGAGATGATTGTGGACTTCAGGAAACAGCAGAGGGAACACCCCCCTATCCACATCGATGGAACAGTAGTGGAGAGGGTAGCAAGTTTTAAGTTCCTCGGCATACACATCACAGACAAACTGAATTGGTCCACTCACACAGACAGCATTGTGAAGAAGGCGCAGCAGCGCCTCTTCAACCTCAGGAGGCTGAAGAAATTTGGCTTGTCACCAAAAGCACTCACAAACTTCTACAAATGCGCAATCGAGAGCATCCTGGCGGGCTGTATCACCGCCTGGTACGGCAACTTCTCCACCCTCAACCGTAAGGCTCTCCAGAGGGTAGTGAGGTCTGCACAACGCATCACCGGGGTCAAACTACCTGCCCTCCAGGACACCTACACCACCCGATGTTACAGGAAGGCCATAAAGATCATCAAGGACATCAACCACCCGAGCCACTGCCTGTTCACCCCGCTATCATCCAGAAGGCGAGGTCAGTACAGGTGCATCAAAGCTGGGACCGAGAGACTGAAAAACAGCTTCTATCTCAAGGCCATCAGACTGTTAAACAGCCACCACTAACATTGAGTGGCTGCTGCCAACACACTGACAATGACACTGACTCAACTCCAGCCACTTTAATAATGGGAATTGATGGGAAATGATGTAAATATATCACTAGCCACTTTAAACAATGCTACCTTATATAATGTTACTTACCCTACATTATTCATCTCATATGCATACGTATATACTGTACTCTATATCATCGACTGCATCCTTATGTAATACATGTATCACTAGCCACTTTAACTATGCCACATTGTTTACATACTCATCTCATATGTATATACTGTACTCGATATCATCTACTGTATCTTGCCTATGCTGCTCTGTACCATCACTCATTCATATATCCTTATGTACATATTCTTTATCCCCTTACACTGTGTATAAGACAGTAGTTTTGGAATTGTTAGTTAGATTACTTGTTGGTTATTACTGCATTGTCGGAACTAGAAGCACAAGCATTTCGCTACACTCGCATTAACATCTGCTAACCATGTGTATGTGACAAATAAAATTTGATTTGATTTGATTTGGCACGGATGGAAACTCCCATACACTCCTCTGAAGGGGAACCACCTTCGGTAGGAGTCGTGACAGGTATAGCCTACATGATGAGATTATAATTTTTTAAATCATTAAATCGATCATCGTCATGTCATCAGAAATAGACCCTCGATCCTTATTGTAAAGGGGCATCAAGCTCATCACCGTGCGCTTTCACCACCCTGTGAAGTTCATCATAATTAATTTAATCTGTAGCCTAATAAACTGCATGTTTTCTCCCAAGTTTACTTTGATATGATGGTTATTATATCAATATTGGCTCATAAAAGCGTTTCCACCACCATTTCTCGCATAACTAATTTTACAAACAATGGTTATAGAGCTTGATGGAGGAAGGTCCCGGTTCATTTATTCCAGAAAATATCCTAACATTTTACAACAGAATATGAATAATAATTCAAAGCATACACTGGATAATGACTATATTTGGGGAATATCCACTTGATTATATATTCTGAGACATGTGTGTGTAACAATTATATTGAAAATATTATATTGACAACATAACATTGCAAATTAATAACCGAAAGTTCATGATTAAAAAAAATATACTCTATATATCTAAATTCCAAATCTGCATACTGTAACTAGACTTTTCTACAACTCCTCCAGAGTGTCATTAATGAAGTATGATGTTGTGGGTGGTTGGGCAGGTGAATTCTCTATATGACTGCCACAGTTGCTGACACCAACAGTCTCCATCCACTCCCTGTCCCTGGTATACCTGCTGGGCATGCTGCACTCGCTTCATTATCCCCTGGTCCGGAACAGGCTGCTCTGCTCTGAGTTGTGCTGTGGTGGCAGTCAGAGAGCACACAGGGGACTGGGGAGGGTACAGGCCAGGGCCTGCCCTGCTCTGAGGGAGGACTGTGGTCTAATCGGAGAAGAGCGTGACACTGGTCATCGCTGAATGAGAGAAGGCAGGTAGAGTTTCCCAGCGGAGCTGACGGCAGGAGAAAAGAGCACTGCCGCAGCCCCCTCCTACCTGCTGGGAAGAGCGTGCACCCACTTCAGAGGCAAGCTGTCTCTCTCTCTGACATTCACACTCCGCCTCTGGGCGCACTGCTGTGTACTGATTTCACCGCTGTCAATTCACATTGCATCGTTCCTTTCAGCCTCACAGAAAGAGCCTCCCCTAACATTGTCCTGGTGACTTACAGTATATACAATCTGAGGCAGAGCATTTATTCAACCCCCACCCCCACTCCTCCCTGATAGACCATTTTACATATACAAGATAATATGTTGCTCTATTCACCAGCAGCTAAAGATTAGCCTTGAGGCTAGCTTTAGGCATGGTTGTGTGTTTTACCTAGATTAGCCTTGAGGCTAGCTTTAGGGATGGTTGTGTGTTTTACCTAGATTAGCCTTGAGGCTAGCTTTAGGCATGTTTGTGTGTTTTACCTAGATTAGCCTTGAGGCTAGCTTTAGGCATGGTTGTGTATTTTACCTAGATTAGCCTTGAGGCTAGCTTTAGGCATGGTTGTGTGTTTTACCTAGATTAGCCTTGAGGCTAGCTTTAGGCATGGTTGTGTGTTTTACCTAGATTAGCCTTGAGGCTAGCTTTAGGCATGGTTGTGTGTTTTACCTAGATTAGTCTCCTCTGCCAACTGGTACATGGCATGTTACGTAGGAAATAACACTGTCAGATTGGACAGCTCAAGTGGTAGGAGGTGAGGAGATTAAAAAGAAGAGGAAGAGTACAGGTACCTAGTCATGCCTGTCTCTTACTGTAGGTGAATGCCACATTGCACTCTTACTGCTTTTCCCCAGGGCTGGATATGTTTTTAATTTTTTTTAAATTTTATTTCACCTTTTTTTAACCAGGTAGGCAAGTTGAGAACAAGTTCTCATTTACAATTGCGACCTGGCCAAGATAAAGCAAAGCAGTTCGACACATACAACGACAGAGAGTTACACATGGAGTAAAACAAACATACAGTCAATAATACAGTATAAACAAGTCTATATACGATGTGAGCAAATGAGGTGAGATAAGGGAGGTAAAGGCAAAATAAATAAATAAATTAAATACAGTAGGGAAAGAGGTAGTTGTTTTGGCTAAATTATAGGTGGGCTATGTACAGGTGCAGTAATCTGTGAGCTGCTCTGACAGTTGGTGCTTAAAGCTAGTGAGGGAGATAAGTGTTTCCAGTTTCAGAGATTTTTGTAGTTCGTTCCAGTCATTGGCAGCAATGAACTGGAAGGAGAGGCGGCCAAAGACAGAATTTGTTTTGGGGGTGGCTAGGGAGATATACCTGCTGAAGCGTGTGCTACAGGTGCGAGATGCTATGGTGACCAGCGAGCTGAGCTAAGGGGGGACTTTACCTAGCAGGGTCTTGTAGATAACATGGAGCCAGTGGGTTTGGCGACGAGTATGAAGCGAGGGCCAGCCAACGAGAGCGTACAGGTCGCAATGGTGGGTAGTATATGGTGCTTTGGTGACAAAACGGATTGCACTGTGATAGACTGCATCCAATTTGTTGAGTAGGGTATTGGAGGCTATTTTGAAAATGACATCGCCAAAGTCGAGGATTGGTAGGATCGTCAGTTTTACAAGGGTATGTTTGGCAGCATGAGTGAAGGATGCTTTGTTGCGAAATAGAAAGCCAATGATTTGATGCATATTATTTTTCACATATTCATGGGAATCCGATGTTCCAGATGATCAACACTCTCTCATACCCCAAAAAGATAACAGGGGTGATGCACTGACAACGGCAACAGGAGTACAAATTAAAGCTGCTGGGGTCTAAGGGATTTCCTGGAAGCAGGTGTGTTGTTCTGGTAACTAGCTGCTTGGTTGGTTGCTGGAGAGTTGCTGAAGAGCAAGTAGCCACCTGAGGCCAAATGCATACGGCTCACCCATCCCTCTGTTCTTTCCACAACACAGTAAAGCTGACCAGGAAAAGTATTTTATCCTTTCTTTCTTATCAACCCGTTGCTCCTCTCAGTAGGAATACTATCAATACACCCATACAGAATATCACCAGAGCGACAATTTGTTGAAAGTGTTTCTTAGCTTGTGTACAAGATACCACTCATGATAGTTATAACTGCCTTTTCCTCCCTATTGTGGCCCTTATGCCCTGGTCCATTTCTTCCAGTTAATATACCTTGCTGCTTTGACACAACACGTCTGACTACCTATAATTTATGGCAGAGAAGAAGCTTGATCTCTAAGAGATGCAGAGGGCACCGGGTCATAAACGTCCCTCCATTTAAATGGCAGCTTTAACTCTGTCTCAAAAAGAAACAAAAGGCAAAGTCGGTGTGCTCAGCCTTCTCAGCCCCCTGGTTCATTTAACCCCTATGAAGAGACTCCGGAGCCCAGCAGAGCTTTTACTCCAATACACTAATTATATTTGTTAAGTTCATAGGAATTTGTGTCATCTTAAAAATTTTTTCCTGCTACATTATTCAAACCAAGCGCAATCCACCAAATATGATCATTGGATAAGAAAACGTCCTCAGGCTAAACTGGCCTCTTTTGAATTCAACTGTGTTTTTAAAATGGAACGGGAAAGATGACATCAAATCACACCATACTAGCTACACAAATCACATTATGAGGTTCCTATTATCAGGTGGGATAGTTTGAGCGCTGTAATGCGTTCATATGTAATATCATTGCTTTAAAACAAGATCAAATCAGACAAAATATGGACTATGGGAAACTCTCATGAGAGATTGACATGTAGAAGCAGTTTCATGCATGGTGGGTCTAAACATTCTGCCTTGGTGTTTTAATCATCTCTCCCAGTACTATGATCGATTATGTTGGAACATGTGTTTTCCATGATAACTGGTTGCAGTCAGGCTGATCCAGTGAAATCTGATCTCAATACATGAAATATGCTCGCTAAATCACCTCGTGAACCCCATGATGCATGGAGATGTAACTGTGTTGTTGATTGCTAAACGACTGGTGGAGGCTTCAAGTTACCGCCTCGTCCATTTACAGTCTACAGCACATGGAAGCTGACGTAGAGTCTTGAGGAGCTGTGAATGAACAGCTGTGTGAGGGGCATCCCTGTATGGGTTAATTAACAATTGGAATCGCCTGTCTGCCAGAATCTCAATCAGTCAGTCAGGCGTGCTGTGCTCTCCGTCCTCTTCTCCCTCCATCATCACTGATGAGATTAAAGGCCTCACGTCTATGTCTTTATCACTGCCCACATGAAAAAATAATATGTAGTATACTAACGCATAAATATGATAGTATTCACTGTAGTGTTTTTGCCAACTTTACTGTAGAATTCTCTGCAATTTTTTTCTGGACAAGACTGTAGTATACTGTAGTATTTACAGTTTACTATAGTATAAATACTTTAGTAAAACCATTGTAGTATATACTATAGTAATTACTCTAGTGTTTTGCGGACTGTAGTATACTGTAGTATTTACTGTAGTGTTTAAGCAGACTGTAGTATACTGTAGTATTTACTGTAGTGTTTTTGCAGGTAGGTAGGACTGGGGTCTGAATGGATAGTTCAGCGTTTCTACTTTTTTTTAATAACCTGTAGGGAACACAATATATGGTATATACTTGGCATGTAAGTTTCTCACTTATGGATGGCACCAATTGGGATATGGGGAAGGAGAATGGGCAGGGAATATGCAAATGAAATACTGTAGTATTAATATAGTAAATAAAAACATGTGTGTTTTTGTGGACATTAGTGTAGTATTTACTACAGTGTTTTTTACAGATAATACTGTGTATTTACTATAACATGCTATTGTAAGTACAACACATGATCAAGGGATACTACAGTATACTACAGTTTACTACAGAATTCTATAGTAAGTACTGAAGTATTCTATAGTAAAAAAATTATAATAATGTGTTGGTGAGTTCTTGTCAACAGGTAGGATTTAAATTATGGTCCCCAGTCAAAGTTCATTCGATTTCAATCCAACACGGTTGCTGATGATATTGCTTTGGGATCAACACACCTCATCATCTATTCTAGACATTTCAGTGAATGCAAGTGTTGCACTTTCACTCGCAACATTTACCTTGTGTGGGAAAATGGGATTCTGGTTATTACAGACTCTGAGCTGGGGGATTGCAGAGGGGGTTGTTTGCATGCATATAGGCTATGTACAGTATGCGTTGTTGGCCTGTGATTGCATTGGGGGGTTATTTGGCATGGGTACCCAGATCCTCAAAAAGCAACTGCTTGCTTGGCATCTGACCGTAAGGCCCTACAGAGGGTAGTGCGGTCGGCCCAGTACATCACTAGGGCCAAGCTTCCTGACATCAATGACCTACATACTAGGCGTGTCAGAGGAAGGCCCCAAAGACTCCAGTCACCCAAGTCATAGACTGTTCTCTCTGCTATCAGAGAGAATATATAGTCCAAAATGCTCCTTAACAGCTTCTACCCCAAAGCCATAAGACTGTTGAACAATTAATCAAATGGCCACCTGGACTATATACTTTGCTGCTACTTGCTGTTTATTATCTATGCATAGTCCCTTTACAAATTACCTGTACCCCTGCACATTGACTGGGTACCGGTACTCTCTGTATATAACCTTGTTATTGTTATGTACATTTTTTATTTTTTTTAACTTTAGTTTATTTAGTAAATATTTTCTTAACTCTATTTCTTGAACAGCATTGTTGGTGAAGGGCTTGTAAGTAAGCATTTCACGGCGCATGTGACAAATAACATTTGATTTGATTTGATTTAGTGCTGCACAATGCATGGCGATTCACAGTCCCAGGTGGCACTGAGATTTAATTAATTATAAGACGCGTTTGACTATGAGGCGATTATGATGAACCAGCCATGTCTTTGATGTGTTCAATGCAGGTTAGAGATTCTTTACAGGCCCAGCAGCTGCCAGCTGCACTATGCCTGGTGTTTTCACTGAATGGGTATGTGCACACGTAGGCAGCTAGGCATTTATTGTCACATTCTGGTCTTATCACCTCTGCACAGAGAGGAGATTTCTTCGTATACAGTAGAGAGTAGATTATGCTAGACTCATGTCGACATATTAACCACTCGTACCACTGATTGTCCCCATCATATCAATATCTTAAGAGGAAGCCATACCCACATAAAAAAATAGCACACTTTACTATAGAATACTACAGTACCCTCAGTACCACCGTTTACTAAAGTATTCTATAGTAGACTGTAGTATACCGTTGAACACTGTACTTGTCACGCCCTGACCTTAGTTACCTTTGTTTTCTTTACTATTTTGGTTAGGTTAGAGTGTGACGAGTGTGGTATGTGTGTTTTTGTCTTGTCTAGTTTTTTTTGTATATCTATGTGGTTTTGGTATTGTCTAGGTAAATGTAGGTCTATGGTGGCCTGAATTGATTCCCAATCAGAGACAGCTGTTTATCGTTGTCTCTGATTGGGGATCCTATTTAGGTTGCCATTTTCCATTTTGGTTTTGTGGGTTATTGTCTATGTGTAGTTGCATGTCAGCACTCGTTATTATTAGCTTCACGTTCATTTTGTTAGTTTGTTTAGTGTTCTTTGTGCAAATAAAGAAGAATGTATTCAAATCATGCTGCGCCTTGGTCTCATCGTTACGACGAACGTGACAGCACTACACACTGTAGTATCCCTCGATCATGTGTAGTACTTAGTATAGAATGTTGTAGAACACTATAGTAAACAGCAAAAAAAAACACTGTATAAAAACGACAGAAATGTCTGCAAAAACACTACATTTTTTAAACTAGTAAATACTTCAGTATTTGCATATACTCTGCCCATTCCCCTCACAATTTGTGCCACCAATTTGAGCGAAACCTAAATGCTATGTATAGACCATATTGTGTTTCCTACACGTTATATAAAAGAGCAGAAGCTCTGAACTCTCTGTTCAGAACCCAGTCCTACCTACGTACAGGTTGTGAAATGTGCTCTTTTAGTTTTTCTCAAGTAGGTTACCTAAAGGAGAAAGCCCCACACTAGCCACACTAGATACAAAAATTATAAAAACTTGAGTAAATACTACAGTAATGTCCCCATAAACACTACAGTAAATACTACAGTATACTACAGTCTTCAAAAACTACAGTAATTACTACAGTATATACCACTCTTTTTTTTAACTTCAGGATTTATACTATAGTAAACTGTAAATACTACAGTCCGCATAAATACTACAGTCCGCAAAAACACTACAGTGAATACTATAGTATTCCTACCATAGTATACACTACAGTATACCATATATCAAACACAGTTGACGTTATTGTAGACAGGATAACTATTCAAATTCTTAGCGTTGGTTGTGAGGAAATAAAAGTGCTGTATATTTGGATTAATAGTGGATATACTGTATGCATATTACTTTGGGTATGGTGAAGAACGTATAACTATAAAGGACCTGCTTTTGTGGCTTTAGCGGGACATGTCCGTGCTGACACAACAATTGCACTTTCCATCTGGAGGAGTCTACTACAGAAACCCCAGTAACACTTGACTTCAAATGTTGATTTTTTCCCCCAATGAAAGTGATACATACTGTATGATAAATGTAAAAGGTCCACCCCCTGACGTGTCCCTCCCAACCCATCCGTCCCCTGGGAGGCTAGCTTTTGGCGGGGGAGAGTCATAGACGGCCAGGGTGTGTGACGAGACTTCCAGTAAAGTCCACTGAGTAACCGAGCAAGACAGCTCCAGCTACCCAAACAACACTACTGCGCTGAGACAAGACTGACCACAGAAATAAGGACTGTACTCCTTGCAATTCAGTGGCTCAACTACAGTACAAAGTATAGCCGATGATGATGGATGACATGACTGGAGTCTATTTCCATCAGATATCACTGATTTATATTTTCTATCTCCATTGTATCTGCCACCATTGGATAACCCCCAACATACTGATGCATAACAAACCTAACTGAACCAAAACACTAAACACTGTCTTTTGTAATATACCTCTCAGAGGTGAAAGGAAGCTCAACTAAGGATATCACAACTGTGTCAGTCAGTCAGGCTTGCCAGCTCCGAGACTTCTTTAGCATCTCTACAGACACAAATACTACAGCTCCACATGTTTATGATTACAAAGAAGGAGAAGTCAAATCAAATCAAATGTTATTGGTCACATACACATGGTTAACAGATGTTATCGTGTAGCGAAATGCTTGTGCATAGTTTCCTAAGGACTAGAAGCGAGGCAGCCCTCTCTGTCGGCGCCATCTTGAATGCTACAACAGAGCAGTTAATCATTGTGGTAGAATGCCATTTCTGGCCCAAGTTTATTGTTAGACACTCTCATTTACAACACATTTGTTCCAAAGCCTTGTAGTCTACGCAAGATACTTGTGGTTAACAGCCTAGACAGCACATCATTTACAATGGTTTAGTCTGTCTGAAACCACGTCTGGGCCAGCCATTTGCCCTACATTCAGGTTCCTCATCACAGTGCTATTCCTCTTTCTCCTTCCTGTCTGGGAGTGTTTTATAGGGGAATGAATGACATCTCCGACCACAAGACAATACCTCACTGCCTCTCTGAATCACAGAGTGAGTGGAAGAGTCCAATCTCACCCAGGGGAGCAGCTGTGGCCTTGTGTTAGGTGGGCCAACTAATCAGAGTTGTTCTGACAGGTTCCCTGTCTCCCACAGAGCTGTCCAGCTCCTCCTGTGGGTGGATATAATTAACAGGAATGAAATCTGGCAGACAAGGGAGCTCTCACACCTGTGCATCCGCTGCTACTTACATATCTGCAGGCTTGAGGGGGGCGGGAGGGAGGGACGATACACTAGACATCCAACAAGAGCCAATGCAATGGGAGGAGAGGATGGAGGAAGAAGAGGAGGGTGGGGTGATGATGACGGTCAGATACAATGATAAGAGTGATAATGTTAATGAGGGCCCTCTGACTCGGGGTGAATGTGAATCAGGGTGTGTTTAGGGCTGAGATGATACCAGTATCACAATATTTGTTCCAGGGCTTAAATGAAAGCACAAAGCAGACCAAACTTTTTGGTCCTTTAAAACCAACTGTATGTAAAATGTTGTTTGCTATAGCTTGGAAAATAAACAAGTTTAACCACTCTATACAGTGTGTGTTTATATTTACTGGTGTAAACATTGGTGTAAAACAAGCTTAAATGTTGGGTTCTGACGGGGTACGATAGTAGAACTAAGCTCATAAGGTATTTATGAGTTATGGGTACATTGATGTATAAGTCCAATATGTATAAGTCCAGGTTTCTTTCAGCTATCAGTTATACTGTATGTACCCATTATCAATCGTAGGCAATCATCCTCATGAGAATGCCCTAATGCCCAACACTCATTATGGTCCACACACTCATCATGATATAGAGAGTAGAGACCCAGCCTTCAGTCACTTACACTATACATCTCAGTTTCAATTCTCATCCCTGCACTTCCTCCCAGTCTGTTTATTTTGCACGTTGACTGCATTTCTGAGAACAGTGGATAGGATGGGGAGCGCTCAAACAGACAATGTTGTTTTTCATGTTTGATCATATCAGCAGCATATCTATGTGGTTAGAATAGAGTAAGGGCATAAACAGGATGATTCGCAGCAATGTGGTCAGTTGTATGTGTTGATCAAATATGCAGGTCTTGACTGCAATGCAACCAACGCATTTCCACCCAGAGGGTTGGTACGCCAGTGTGAATGCAATGAATAAGGATTTCTTCATATTCTTCTTCACTTATTAAAAAAATAATAATAATTGTACTGGTATTTATGTCATTGTTCTAAGCAGTGTAGTTGTGTGTCTTACTGAATGTATTGAGTGAATGTATTGTCCCTCTGAACAGAAGGCATGAAGAGCCGAGGATCCGTTTAGAGTATACCATACATGGAGATGGAGCCAGGGGAGACTCTCATTTAAACATACAGAGAAAAAGAGGGCGCCGAGGGAGAAAGAAAGCGCTGATGCGTGTGTGAGGGAAAGAAACCACTCAGTCAGCTCTGCTCCACAGTGCACTTTAAGAGACCACCACAGGAGAAAGCCACAAGGAGAGCAATTCAGGTTAAGACTGCTGGAGTCCTCACTGTATATTCTCCAGCCTGCCCCACATCCTCTGCATTACCTCACCGCACTGCTGCTGTGTGAAACAAAATATGCCTGAAGCCCTGGCTCTATAGCAGGGTTGTTTCACGAAATGACTTCCTTTTGCTTCCCTTTGATATTTTAAGTTGAAATTGCGCACCAATACTGCATGTTGAAAGCTTGTCATATTACATGGCATGCCCTTCAGTATTGACAATATGGACCATTTAATTCATATGATTTCTAATATGAATAAAGACTTGCTAAAGTGCCAGAATTCAGCATTTTGACATGTCCCTCTGTGCACCTGCTGTCAATTCTAGGAAGATGTTAACCCACTTAACCCCAACATTTTTCCAAAGTTTTAATCAGCATTTGTAAAGCTCTACTTATGTTGTTGCTTTGACAAAGTCATTTATGAAAATTCCCCCTGTCACAAGAGGATTTATGGCTGATTTAAGATGAAATCATCAACCCTGTTACGGTCAACCCTGTTATGGTCCAATATGTTCCTTTATTTGGCACCAGATAGGCACTTACTATAGTATTTTTTTATTTAACCTCCTGAGATGGGAAAACATATTTTTATTAAGTTGAACACCTGTTCTTTATGACAGAATGTTAAGGTGAAATCAAATGTAATAAATCACCAACACTACTGAAAAGGGACTCATTTTGTGGAACAACCGAGCAGTCATAGCGGTACTAGCGCCACACCCCTTTACTTGCATTATTATGTAATGTGAGAGTGTCTTGGCATGTAGAGATGGAAGAAAAACAACTGGTTCATTGACACACATGTTTTATCCAGATGAGGCAGATGTAGAGTGAGTAAGAGTGAGAGAAACACTGACTCTTTTCTGTCCCCCTCACAGGTTCTCCAACCTAGATGACTAATATCAAAAGTCAAAACAAAGAACATGTCAATCTCACTTTCAACCAGATTTTTATTTCAAGTCACATACCAACTCAAGGGCCCATCTTCATGCCTGTATTTGAATATTTCTACAATATTTAACTTTTTGGGCAACCAGACCAAATTCACATAGAAATATGAGTTATAGATCTGTCATTCTCATTGAAAGCAAGTCTAAGAAGCGGTATATCTGTTTTATGTGCGCTATTTCAATGCTTCCCGTTCTTAAGTTTCCTTTTTTGCTTTTACTGACGGTTTTGTACACCAGCTTCAAACAACTGAAAATACAATGTTTTTGGTTATTGAAAATATATTTCACAGCAGTTTAAATGGTACAATGATTCTCTACGTTGCTTGTTTCTGCACATACATTGAATTTAGATTAACTATTTGAATATTTGCAACGAGGAAATGGCAGAGTGATTTCTGCATATTGCACCTCTGAAGGGATTCTCCAGTACTTTTGTATACTTTTTTAGCCAGTAGTTCTGAAAGTAGTGCTCACAAGCCAAAAGTATTCCCCAAAAATGGCATACTATGTCACATATGTGCAGATAAGTGCACCACGTCATTGCTTTCTCTCTCGCTCTGCTGTGTGTGCATCACATGCATCTTGCTAGCTGTCACTCATATGGTGAGAGACTGAAGCTTATTGGTTGAACTCAAATTGCTAGGGGGCTGGCCCACGTGGGGGGAAATTTAGGGAAAGGGCTTCCAGAAACAGCTTCCAGAAAGACAGTTGCTTTCAAAGTAGGGATTTCGTGGTTAATTGAGGTAAGTCAGTAAATCTGCTCATAGATTATGCATGTATGAACTACACATTGACATATCCAGCCCAAAAATACTTATTAGTCGCCAAAGTTCGGGAGCGTGCCTTTAATGGCCTTTCAGTAACTGGCCCAATGCTCTTAACCGCTAGGCTACCTGCCACCCTTCAGATCTACATGTAAATTCTGCTGCCAGGATTTGGACAACCCTGTGTGGGCTGAGAGTCTTGGGTTTCAGAGAAGCTAGGTAAGGAGCTGTGTGTGCAAACAGCTGTAAGGGGTAACTGGCATGTTGGGAGGAAGTGTAGCTGAGCAGAGGCAAACATGAAACAGCCAGCCAGGGAGGGAGATGTTCTCTGCTCCAGAAAGAATGTGGCCTGTTGCAGCATGTTTGTGTCCAAAGAGACAGTTACTGTATTCGATGTCTGAGAACTGCTTAACCTTGCTGCCTAGGTTGCTTGGTATTTGGCACCCTGGAATGTGATGACATCAGTGTTAGAATTTTGATATGAAAAATAATTGTTAGAGGGCTTGCTCACTAATCCCTATACAGTGCAGTCTCTACCACCCCTGTTTTGAACATTTTGAACCTTATTCCAAATTAGACAAACAAGAAAGCCTACTCTACCACCCTATCCATTTTTAAGTCATAGGAAACCTTGGCAATTTTTCATATTCAGAATGTGAATTGACTTTATCTCTTTTATGAATTATAAATTCCCTCTTGCAACTGCTTATTAAAAAACTTGGCCGTTGCTGCACACGTCTAATAACACAGTGGAACCACAAACAGTAGGAACACATAGGGACACGTGTACATACAGTGCATTCAGAAAGTATGACTTTTTGTCACGTTTTGTCACGTTACAGCCTTATTCTAAAAGGAATTAAACAAATTTAAAATCCTCATCAATCTACACACAATACCCAATAATGACAAAACCGAAAGAGGTTTTGATACATTTCAGCAAATGTTTAAAAATAAAAACAAAAATATATTATTTCAATAAGTATTTAAACCCTTTGTTTTGAGACTTGAAATTGAGCTCAGGGGCATCCTGTTTCCATTGATCATCCTTGAGATGTTTATGTAACTTGATTGGACATGATTTGGAAAGGCACACACCTGTCTATATAAGGTCCCACAGTTGACAGTGCATGTCAGAGCAAAAACCAAGCCATGAGGTCGAAGTACTTGTCTGTAGTGCTCTGAGACAGGATTGTGTCGAGGCACAGATCTGGGGAAGGGTACCAAAACATTTTTGCAGCATTCACGGTCCACAAGAACACAGTGTTCTCCATCATTCTTAAATGAAAGAAGTTTTGAACCACCAAGACTCTCCCTAGAGCTGGCCAGCCGGCCAAACTGAGCAATCGGGAAGAAGGGCCTTGGTCAGGGAGGTGACCAAGAACCCAATGGTTACTCTGACAGAGCTCCAGAGTTCCTCTGTGGAGATAGGAGAATCTTCCAGAAGGACAACCTTCTGGTAGAGTGGCCAGATGGAAGCTACTCCTCAGTAAACAGCACGTGTTCGCCAAAAGACACCTAAAGGACTCTCAGACCATGAGAAATAAGATTCTCTGGTCTGATGAAACCAAGATTGAACTTTTTAAATGCCAAACGTAACATCTGGAGGAAACCAGGCACACCTAGTCAGGATCGAGGGAAAGATGTACAGAGCAAAGTACGGAGAGATCCTTGATGAAAACCTGCTCCAGAGCGCTCAGGACCTCAGACTGGGGCGAACGTTCACCTTACAACAGTACAACGACCCTAAGCACACAGCCAAGACAATGCATGAGTGGCTTCGGGACAAGTCTCTGAATGTCCTTGAGAGGCCCATTCAGAGCCTGGATTTGAACCTGATCGAACATCTCTGGAGAGACCTGAAAATAGCTGTGCAGCGACGCTCCACATCCTACCTGACAGAGCTTAAGAGGATCTGCAGAGAAGAATGTGAGAAACTCCCCAAATGCAGGTGTGCCAAGCTTGTAGCGTAATACCATGAAGACTCGAGGCTGTAATCTCTGCCAATGGTGCTTCAACTGTCACGCCCTGATCTGTTTCACCTGTCCTTGTGTTTCTCTCCACCCCCTCCAGGTGTCGCCCATCTTCCCCACTTATCCTCTGGGTATTTATACCTGTGTTTTCTGTCTATCTGGGCCAGTTCGTCTTTTTTGTCAAGCTTATCAGCTCCTGTCTTTTCCCAGCCTCTATTTTTCTCGTCCTCCTGGTTTTTGACCCTTGCCTGTCCTGACCTTGTACCCACCCGCCTGACCACTCTGCCTGTCCCTGAACCTAAACCTGAGCCTACCTGCCGTCCGGTACCATTGCTGCTACTCTGAATTATCGACCCCTGCCTGCCTTGACTGGTCGTTTGCCTGCCCCTGTTGTTACAATAAACATTGTTACTTCACACAGTCTGCACTTGGGTCTTACCTTGATACCTGATATCAACAAAGTACTGAGTAAAGGGTTTGAATACTCATGTTTTTTATTTTTAGTACATTTGCAAAAATGTCAAAAAATATATTTTTTGCTTTGTCATTATGGGGTATTGTGTGTAGATTGATGAGGGTAAAAAAAAAAAAACTATTTAATCCATTTTAGAATAAGGCTGTAATGTAACAAAATGTGGTAAAAGTCAAAAAGGGTTCTGAATACTTTCCAAATGCACTGTAGGTCTTCCACTAAAAAACATCACAGTGGTAAAAGTCAAACCACCACTCAAATACAATAAGCACACTGTAGGCTTGTTATCTGTTACTGAAGTGTCCCTGCCCTATCCCTAGGAGTGAGTAAGGGAGGGGGCTGAGTTCAGTGTAACTAGGAGGGAGGTAGATAAGAATGGGCAGTGACTTCCATAGAAAGGCCACGCACGAGCTTGCTGTCACACGCTTTGGAAGTAAACAAACCTTTGGGGCTCTGTGATGAATGTGCGATTGTGCCGTTCTGTTGCCGTGGACACGGTTTATGCCATTTATCAGTGATGCTGCTCACATGTATGCGCACATATATATAGGCCTACACTAACTTACAATAACAACAGGGCTCTTGTGTCTAATACATGAATATAGAAAATGACACATTTGCTTTTATTCTGTTCTTTGTTATTCAGTTTTTCACTCTTAAATGTTGTAACATCACCACTATTATTATATGTGTGAAGTTGTGCGCTGAGAGTCAGGAAGTAAGTTCAGGGAGTGAATACGTTTAATAAATAAACAAAACAAGAAACACAAACAGCGCACCGACATGAAACAGCAACAGAAACAATGACGACGGGGGAAGAAACCAAAGGGTGTCACATATAAAGGGAAGGTAATCAAGGAGGTGATGGGAGTCCAGGTGAGTGTCATTATGCGGAAATGCGCGCAACTCTGGTGATAGATATGCGCCATAACGAGCAGCCAGGTGACCTAGAGGCTGGAAAGGGAGCACATTTGACAATATGAAATGTGTGACTTTATGTTTGTCATATTCACTATTTCACAGAACAACATTCCATTTAATCACCTTACAGCTTTGATTGACTGATCTGCAGTGTACAATTTGTTCTGACAAGCATTTGTTCCTTTGGTGTCACACCCACACAGTATATATGTGCCAGATCCTACCCCACACCTTGTGTTCCTCTGCGTATGTTCCCACCCCACCCATCCCAGGTAGTTATTCACCTGGCCCATCCCCATGCTCTGGATGAATGAAAGTTATTTTACTTTTTGTTTTGTTCCATCTACTCTCCATGTTCCAGGGAGTGTTTTGTTTTTGTTTTCCTTTTCTGAATTGTGACTCATAAGACACATGTACTAAACTCCAAAGCGCTTGTGATTTTCAAACTTTTTATTTCTTCGAAGATGAATCAGAACCATTTTAATGCACTTTTTTTAAGTCTCACTGGTCTACTTCTCAACACAGAAAAACATAACTTTGTTATTTTATGCACTTCGTAATAGTGATTATTATGTTCAGTGTAGTTAATTACCATGTAATGTACAACTCTGAGAATTCACAACTCTTAGGGAGTATTGTTAGGGTGGGCTCTCTGCTTCATTCTCTCTCTCATGTTTACTTTTCTCCTGAGGGAGGAGCTTGTATCTCTTTCAGCAGGTGGTTGTGTTTCCTCGTATCAGAGAAGGATAGAGGATGGATTAGACAATTAAAGCCAGCCTAAGGGGATGTGAGGGGAAAACAGACAGGAGGAAATAGCTAAATATATTCCCTTTGTTTGTTGACCTTTTGTGATCTCAAACACAAGACAATAACATGATACT
>NC_034190.2:59009628-59017128 GCF_002021735.2 Oncorhynchus kisutch | reverse complement strand
CAGAACTAGGAATGTTCCTGCAACATTAGGCAAATTATACAAACATTCTATGATTATCAGCACGACTGGACAGTTTTTTTGTTATGACAATATTTGCCACTAACCAAACAAATTTTCTGGGAACTTTCACAGAAACAATTTTCTTCACTCATTTAATCACTAAGTTAGCTCCAAGCTAGCCTGGGTGTCAGTTAGCAAAACAGAAATGGCCTGGGCTCAAATGTAGCGATTAAACCAAGTTAGCTTGTGCTAAATTGTATACACTGCAATGCTGAGAGTTTGTGCTCAGACAGACAGGCTCAGATCTAGCCTAGATCTAGATCGTCAAGATTGTGCCCAACCCAGGGTTTTCAGCCTCTACACACATGGGCAGAATTGACCAAAGACAGTGTGATTAAACAATTCCATTATCATCTGCAGACAATCTCATTCTAGCAGGCCTCTCATGTTCATCAACACTGACAGCGCTCCAAAACACTGAGGACATCCTCCATGTCCCCGACCATCCTTCCTACTCTGTCCTCGTTTATCTCAAACCACTTTTCTCTGCCTCCTCTGTGACTCTACCTGTTAAAGCTCTCTCCTCCAACCTCTCAATTCTGTATCTCGTCTAGACATCTCATTTAATATTACCCGCTTCACTTGCATCTCAATGTTTTCTCTCTCTGTTTAAATGAAGCTGACGCAGCACCTGCGAGTCGGCCATACAGTATTTAACTGGAGGAGGAAGGAGAGCCGTCTCACGTATGTGATATAGAGTCGATTTTTTGGGGACATTTTTTATTTAACCTTTATTTAACTAGGCAAGTCAGGAGATAAGGCTGAGCAGTGCTGGCTGAAGCCAAGCAAAAGTGAAATGATAGAGCCATGTGGTTGAGCACGGCAGGAGGCTTAATCCACAGTAATACGTCTGTAGATGAAGGAGGGGATAAGCCCAGCTAACTGACACTGAGATCCATACGGCTGCAGAGTCAGCCTTCCTGGAAGCAACAGCAGAGTAGACTAAAGGAGGAATCCCACAACTACGTGGACAGGGCTTCTACTGTATCTAGGGTTGAGTCAGGCTAGTATTTAGTATTTATTAGATTCCCTATTATCTGCTGCCAAGACAAATTAACAATATAAAATCCACAATACCACAACATTATAATGTGTGTGAAGAGTGTGTGTGTGTGTGTGTGTGTGTGTGTGTGTGTGTGTGTGTGTGTGTGTGTGTGTGTCTTCACTGCCCACGTTGTGCCGTGAGGTGTTGTTGTATCGTTTTTTTTTAAATCTGATTTTACTTCTCACTTGTGTTACTTGATGTGGAATAGTTCCATGTAGTCATGGCTCTATGTAGTACTGTACATTTCCCAGAGTCTGTTTTGGACTTGGGGACTGTGAAGAGACCCCTGATGATATGTCTTGTGGGCTACACTTGTTCATTTAGCAGACAAGACAATTTCATGCCGCTATTTTATTTTATGGTATGAAGAATAAAATTGAAGATAGATGAATAAAATAGAAAGGATATTTTCTCGAAATGCTGTGATGGAGTTCTATTCTGTGTTGAGTGGTTAACAAAGAAATTGATACTCTTATATGCTTAATTTATGGAACTTTAGTTGTGATACAAATGTTGGGCTATATCTTTAGATTTGTAAATCATTCTAAGGCGGCATGATGCGACTCAAATTATGATTTTTTAAAAGTAGCATGAAAGGCATGAGCTCTGCTTTGTTACTTGCACAGGCTGCACACACTTCATCAGTCTCTCATTCACAATTTGACAAGCACTTGATAATGCCTCAAATTTTCCAGCTGCATCCCCTTTGTGTGGCTGTAATGCCCCTTAAGAAAATCCATGCCTTTTGTGGCCAGTGGCTGTTGTGCCCTTGGGCTGAATATATAATTATAATTCTCTTCTCTCGGCTGTGTGCCGAATCACCTCTCACTCACATGGCTCGAAGCACCTCTCACTCACATGGCTCGAAGCACCTCTCACTCACATGACTCGAATCACCTCTCACTCACATGACTCGAAGCACCTCTCACTCACATGACTCGAATCACCTCTCCCTCACATGATTCTCAGTCACGTGATCGGGTCTATCCCCCATAGTACAAAAGTTGACTTCCTCTGTTCTGTGCGAGAAATAAATATTCCAAACATAATCTGGGACAGTTGTGGGATGTGATAGATGCAAAATTAATACTAGCATTAAAAAAAACAGTTTTAAGCAATGAGGCTGATGCAACAGATCAGAACGTTTAGCTTAAAATGTTGATAAACTAATAGGCTATTTCTTCACAGCAATGCGCACACACAGAAGGCGCAAATGTTCCATTAGCAGGAAAATACCACAAATGCAATTATGCATGGAATCCTTTTATTATAAAGGTGCATTTTTATGGTGAAAATGAGCTTCCCCAAACTTGAAAACACTTGCGCTGCGTATGTATGCCAGTTAGGCACTACACCCATTGTAAAGCGGATTCATGTGCTTAATATGAGTTTTTGGCCACTTTAGTTGTGATACAAACCTTATGAAAACATATAGTCTAGGCTACATGAAGTGTGCAACTACGATTTGAAAAAGTCACACAAAAAAAGTATGCGTTGTTTCTTGCCCTAAACTGGGAATCATTCACAAGTGATAACATATCAATCACAAGTCATAGGCTAATATTGTCACCCATCACACTATTCTTAATGTAATCTTGTCTTTACATATACTGAATAACATATGTGTGAAATTAGTTTTAAGTTAGAATGGACCATTATCATGCACCTGTACTGAACAGAGGCAGTGGGGGGATAAAAACACGTCATCTATACACTGAAGTAGCCAATGAAGGATGCCTTTCCTGTGGTTCATTTTCATGCCAGCCAGGTAGACTTTACTCCTGTTTTAAAGAGAAGCAATTTGCTTAATATTACAAAGGTGGAGAAATAAATATAGTAAGTCTAGCCTATATAAAGCTGATGGGATCACTCTGTTATCTCATGCAATTGCATAGCCTATAGAAATGTTGCTCAACATGAGCTCATGGGCTGTTTGATGAGATGTTCGAATACATTTGCATTGATGTCAGAGTGATTAGATGAACAATAGAGTGCTGAGTACCAGGAAGTTAGCAAGTTTAAAAGGCTACTAATGTTCAGCATCAGAGCTTGGAGAAGCCTAGTTACTGTGACTAAATGGTCATGTGGAATTTGACTGCCGTCATGACTCGTGACCGCCAGCGGGGTGGTAATACGGTCACCGTAACAGCCCTAGTTCTGAGCTGTGTGTTAGCTGTTTGAACAGACCGTTTTGTGCTTTTAACATGTCAATACCTCTCACAAAGACAAGTAGTGATGGAGTCAATCTCTCCTCCACTTTGAGCCAAGAGAGATTGACATGCATTTTATTGATATTTTCCCTCAGTGTACATTTAAGGGCCAGCCGTGCTGCTCTGTTCTGGGCTTTTAGTTTTTGATATATTTACGACTAGATCGTTACTTGCTACCCCTTCTGAAAGTGACTGCAGCTCTATATGAAGTGCGGCAGTGATTTGACTTACTGTGGTCAAGCTGAGTAAATACTGTAAGTAAATGTAAACATTGTAAATCTTTATGGTGTATGTTATGGTAGAGAGGTTACCTGGGGGTATCTTTCCTGTTCTCCAGGCTGTCACAGAGCCCCTTAGACGGGGTCGACCTCCCGCTGCTGTCAGGGTCCTGGGAGGGGGGCATGGGGTAGGCCTGGTTAGGTAGGGGTGTGCGACGGCCCTCTCCTCCCCCTCTCTGGGGCTTGATGGGGCCGCTCAGGCCCGTCTCTGAGCTCCTCTTCATGGCCTGTAGCTGGGCCAGGGGCACGATGTCGCAGGCCTGGGGCCGGTGCCAAACCGTCTGCTGGCTGGCACTGTTGTAGTAGTAGAAGCGGTTGTTGTGGCTGTCAAACAGCTCCCACCACTGGCTGCCGTCGGACTGGCGCACGGCGGCGCCTGGGGGGGGCTCCCAGCCACACTCCCCCGAGGCCAGGTTCACGTACATGCGCTCCTGCGAGCGCGGCTCCAAGATCTCCACCCAGTCACAGCTGGAGAGGAGAGAGTGGGAAAATAGAACATGTAGTCAAGTTTTGAAGACTGTACTGTATATGACCACTGTATACTGAAAAATGCAGTGCTTTCAAAACGTATTTACACCCCTTGACTTTTTCCACATTTTGTTGCGTTACAGCCTGAATTTAAAATGGATAAAAATGTATTTTGTGTCACTGGCCTAGAAGCGGCAGGTAGCCTAGTGGTTAGAGCGTTGGGCCATTAAGTGCAAGGTTGCTAGATCGAATCCCCCGAGCTGACAAGGTAAAAATCTGTCGTTCTGCCCCTGAGCAAGGCTTTTCCTAGGCTGTCATTGTCAATAAGAATTTGTTCTTAACTGACTTGCCTAGTTAAATAATTTAAAATATATCCCAAAGTGGATTTATGTTTTTTGAAATGTTTACAAATGGATTAAAAATGAAAAGCTGAAATGTCTTGAGTTAACATATATTCAACCCCTTTGTTTTGGCTAGCCTTCAGGAGTAAAAATGTGCTTAGCAAGTCACATAAGTTGTGATGGACTCACTCTGTGTGCAATAATAGTGTTTAACATGACTTTTGAATGACTACCTCATCTCTGTACTCCACACATACAATTATCTGTAAGGTCTCTCAGTCGAGCAGTGAATTTCAAACACTGTTTCAACCACAAAGACCAGGGAAGTTTTCCAATATCTTGCAAAGAAGGGTATGGTGAAGTTATTAATTACACTCTGGATGGTGTATCAATACACCCAGTCACTGCAAAGATACATGCGTTCTTCCTAACTCAGTTGCCAGAGAGGAAGGAAACCGCTCAGGGATTTCACAATGGGGCCAATGGTGACTTTAAAACAGTTAGAGTTTAATGGCTGTGATGAGAAAACTGAGGATGGATCAACGACGTTGTAGTTAAACCACAATACTAACCTAAATGGTGGCTTGAAAAGAAGGAAGCCTGTACAGAATATAAAATACTCTAGAAAACTTGTTTGGAATAAGGCACTAAATTGAAACTGCAAAACATGTGGCCAAGAAATTCACTTATTGTCCTGAATACAAAGTGTTATGTTTGGGGCAATCTAACACAACACGTCACTGAGTACCACTCTTCATATTTTCAAGCATGGTGGTGGCTGCATCATGTTATTGGTATGCTTGTCATCGGCAAGGACTAGGGAGTTTTTGGGGGGATAAAAATAAATGGAATTGAGCTAAGCACAGGCAAAATCCTAGAGGAAAACCTGGTTCAGTCTGCTTTCCACCAGACACTGGGAGATGAATTCACCTTTCAGCAGGACAATCTAAAACACAAGGCCAAATCTACAATGGAGTTGCTTACAGTACCAAGACGACAATGAATGTTTCTGAGCAAAGCTCTTAGAGACTTACCTAGAAAGACTCACAGCTGTAATCGCTGCCAAAGGTGATTCTAACATGTATTGACTCAGGGGTGGGAATACTTATGTAAATTTGATTTCTGTATTTTATATTCTATACATTTGCAAACAATAAAATGTGTAATAAGTCAAGGTGTATGAATACTTTCTGAAGGCACTGTAGGTCAAAGCAGTATTTTTCTCTGATGATGTCAAATATTTTTGATCAGCTAAGTGAACACGTCTTTGTGTATGAGTCTGGGCGTGTTCAGTACGGGCACATTGTGTGTGTGTGAGGGCTTTCCGGTCCTAAGCATACAACCATTCCACTGAGTCAGACCTGAGTTAGGTCGTTCTGTGGTAGAGTAACCAACAGGTGCAGCAGCTTTTGATCCCTACTAGTTCTTAGCCAGGAGCTACTTCACTGAAACGACAGTATCCACAGTCACTCAGGCTTCCATACACATCTCCCTGAAAAGTGAGAGCCGGTGAGAGTGACCCAGAATTGTAAAAAAATGACATCCACAGGTGGCTGAAGGATTGAAGTAAGTGGAGAAGGAGGGTGTGTTTAGCACCTTTCCCTGAGCCCTTGCTCTCCTGCTGACCATGGTTGGATGAGCTCCAGGGTTAACCTCCAGGTCAGAGAACCAGGGGAAGCTGGGGCCATGGTCTACTACTCTCCCTAGGCTGGCTGGATGACAAAGAGGCCCGGGTCCTTATCTCCTCACAGAGAGGCCAAACAAAGAAGTCAGGCCAGGGATTAAGTGGCATCTAACCCACTGGCCCACCTGGCAGACAGAGAGACAGAGAGACAGAGAGAGACAGAGAGAGACAGAGAGAGAGAGAGAGAGAGAGAGAGAGAGAGAGAGAGAGAGAGAGAGAGAGAGAGAGAGAGAGAGAGGCAAAGCCTTGCTATTGAGCGAAGCCGCCATAGGCACTTCCTAACCTCCTGCCAAATATATGACCACATTAGAGACACATATTTCCCACACATCACACAGACCCACAGAGAATTTGAAAACAAATCCAACACTGATAAACTCCCATATCTGAAATACCTCAATGTGCATCACAGCACCAAGATTTGTGGCCTGTTGCCACGAGGAAAGGGCAACCAGTGGAGGACAAACAACGTAGTAAATACAAACAAGATGTATCTGTTTATTTATCTCCTCCCACTATTTGTACTACAACTATTTGCATATTGCTAAAACACTGTACATAGCTGATAATATAACACTTGACATGTCATTACCTTTTTGAGTGCAATGTTTACTGTTCATTTGATGATGCTGTTAATTCTCACTTTTGTTTCTTGTTTATTTCACGTGCTTTGGCAATGTAAACATACGTTTTCCATGCTAATGAAGCCCCTTTGAAATAAGAGACACACACACAAACACAGGATACTGTTGAGGACTGCGTTATATATACCCGGGCACGGCTCTTGCTTAAACAGATCTACAGATAATACACAAGCTAGTCAATCAATCAACCAATCAATCAATCATAGCTACATGTCATTCTCACACCCAATGTACACATACTCATACCCACATGTACATCAGCACAAAATCAGATGCATGAAGAGGCCCAGTGCCAGTGCATAGCATCTCTAAATACACACCGTTAATCCCAGTGCATAGCATCTCTAAATACACACTGTTAATCCCAGTGCATAGCATCTCTAAATACACACCGTTAATCCCAGTGCATAGCATCTCTAAATACACACTGTTAATCCCAGTGCATAGCATCTCTAAATACACACCGTTAATCCCAGTGCATAGCATCTCTAAATACACACAGTTAATCCCAGTGCATAGCATCTCTATATACACACTGTTAATCCCAGTGCAAGCAGCTCTATATACACACTGTTAATCCCAGTGCAAGCAGCTCTATATACACACTGTTAATCCAGTGCAAGCAGCTCTATATACACACTGTCAATCCCAGTGCAAAGCAGCTCTATATACACACTGTCAATCCAGTGCAAGCAGCTCTATATACACACTGTTAATCCCAGTGCAAGCAGCTCTATATACACACTGTAATCCCAGTGCAAGCAGCTCTA